>NC_140149.1:0-282500 GCF_964035555.1 Netta rufina | reverse complement strand
GTTTAGGGTTAGGTTTATTGTTAGGGTTAGGGTTACGGATAAGTTTAGTGTTGGGATTCTAGTTAGCGTTAGGGTTAGGGTTCTGTTAGGGTTAGGGTTAGGGTTAGGGTTAGGGTTAGCGTTAGGGTTAGGTTTAGCGTTAGGATTAGGGTTAGGTTTACGGTTTTGGTTAGGGTTAGGGTTAGGGTTAGGGTTAGGGTTAGGGTTAGGGTTAGGGTTAGGGTTAGGGTTAGGGTTAGGGTTAGGGTTGGGTTATGCTCAGGGTTAGGGTTGGTTTAGGGTTAGGGTTAGTTTTAGGTGTAGGTTTAGGGTTAGGGTTCGGATTCAGGTTCAGGTTAGGGTTGGTTTAGGGTTAGGGTGAGGTTTTGGATTCGGGTTCAGTTTAGGGTTAGGGTTAGCGTTGGTTTAGGGTTAGGGTTAGGGTTCGGATTCTGGTTCAGTTTAGGGTTAGGGTTAGTTTTAGGGTCCGTTAAGGGTTAGGGTTAGGGTTAGGGTTAGGGTTAGGGTTAGGGTTAGGGTTAGGGTTAGGGTTAGGGTTAGGGTTCGGATTCGGTTTCAGGTTAGAGTTAGGTTTAGGGTTGGTTTAAGGTTAGGGTTGGGTTACTGTTGGGGTTAGGGTTAGGGTTAGGGTTAGGTTTAGGCTTAGGTTACGGTTAGGGTTAGGATTAGGGTTAGGGTTGATTTAGGGTTCTGTTAGGGTTAGGGTTAGGGTTAGGGTTACGGTTAGGGTTAGTGTAAGTGTTAAGGTAAGGGTAAGTGTTGGGGTAATGTATAGGGTTAATTTTAGGTGAGAGAAACGTATGAGTAAGTATTAGGTTAAGGTTAAGGGAAAGGTTAATGTTAAGAGTAAGTGTAAGGTTTAGGGTAAGAGTAAGGGTTAATGTAAGGGTCAGGGCAAGGGTTCACGTAAGGTTTACGGTTAGGGTTAGGTTAAGGGTAAGGGTTAGGGAAAGGGTAAGTTGTATATATAAGGATAAGTTTAAGGGATAGGGTAAGAGTAAGGGTATGGGTAATGGTAAGGTTGAGGGTTAGGGTATGTGTAAGTGTAAGGCATAGATTTAGGCTAAGGATATGTGTAGCAGAAAGGGAAAGGGTTACGGTAAGTGGAAGTGTTACGATAAGGTTAAGGTTAAGGTTAAGGTTTAGGCTTAGGTTAAGGGTAAGGGTAAGGGTAAGGTTAAGTGTAAGGGTACATGTAGAAGTATGTGTTAGGCTATGGGTTATGGTAAAGGTAAGGGTTAGTTTAAGAGTAAGGGCAAGGGTATGTGTAAGGGTACAGGTCAGGGTAAGTGTTAGAGTAAGGGTTAGGGTAAGGGTAAGTGTTAGGGTAATGGTTAAGGGTAAGGTTAAGGTTAAGAGTAAGTGTAAGTTTTAGGGTAAGGGTTAGGGTTAGTGTAAGGGTCAGGGTAAGGGTTGGGGTAAGGTTTAGGGTAAGGGTTAGGTTAAGGATAAGTGTTAGGGTAAGGGTAAGGGTACGGATTAGGATAAGTGTAAGTGTTAGGATAAGGGTAATGTTAAAGGTAACAGTAAGTGTAAGGAAAAGGGTTAGGGTATGAGTAAGGGTATTGGTAATGGTAATGGTGAGGGTTACAGTAAGGGTAAGTGTAAGGTTTAGATTTAGGCTAAGGGTAAGTGTAGCAGAAAGGGTAAGGTTTACTGTAAGGTTTAAGGTTTCTGCTTAGGTTAAGGGTAAGGGTAAGGGTAATTGTACGAGTAATTGCTAGGGTAAGTGCAAGCATAAGTGTACATGTAAGTGTTGTTGTATGGCTTATGGTAAGGTTAAGGGTAAGGTTTATGTTAAGGGTAAGCGTAAGGGTAACGGATAGAGTAAGGGAAAGTGTAAGGGTAAGGTTAAGGGTAACGGTAAGGTTAAGGGTACAAATATGTGTTAGGGTATGGGTTATGGTATGGGTAAGAATTAGGGTAAGTATAAGGGTAAGGGTAAGTGTAAGGGTACGGGTCAGGGTAAGGGTTAGGGTAAGGGTTAGAGTAACGGTTAGGGTTAGGGTAAGGTTAAGTGTTAGGGTAATGGTTAGGGTTAGTTTTAAGGTTAAAGTCAGGAAACCGTATGCGTAAGTATTAGGTTAATGTTAAGGGTAAGGTTAAGGTTAAGAGTAAGTGTAAGGTTTAGGGTAAGGGTTAGGGTTAATGTAAGGGTCAGGGTAAGGGTTGGGGTAAGGTTTAGGGTAAGGGTTAGGTTAAGGATAAGTGTTACGGTAAGGGTAAGGTTAATGGTAACCATAAGTGTAAAGGTAAGGGTTACGGTAAGGGTAAGAATAAGGGTATGGGTAATGGTAAGGGTGAGGGTTAGGCTAAGGGTAAGTGTAAGGTTTAGATTTAGGCTAAGGGTAAGTGTAGCAGAAAGGGTAAGGTTTCCTGTAAGGTTTAAGGTTTCGGCTTAGGTTAAGGGTAAGGTTAAGGGTAAGGGTAATTGTACGAGTAACTGCTAGGGTAAGTGTAAGCGTAAGTGCTGTTGTATGGCTTATGGTAAGGGTAAGGTTAAGCGAAAGGTTTATGTTAAGGATAAGCATAAGGGTAACGGATAGAGTAAGGGTAAGTGTAAGGGAAACGGTAAGGTTAAGGGTACAAGTATGTGCTAGCGTATGTTATATGGTAAGTGTAAGGTTTAGGGTAAGTGTAAGCGTAAGGGTAAGTGTAAGGCTCTGCGTCAGGGTAAGGGATAGACTAAGGTTTAGGGTTAGGTTTAGTGTAAGGGTACGTGTTAGGGTAATGGTTAGGGTTAATTTTAGGGTTAGGGTGACAGATAAGAAAGGGTATTAGGTTAAGGTTAAAAGTAAGGTTAAGGTAAAGAGTAAAAGTAAGGTTTAGGGTAAGGGTTAGGGTTAATGTAAGGGTCAGCGTAAGGGTTGGGGTAAGATTTAGGGTTAGTGTTAGGTTAAGGTTAAGTGTTAGTTTAAGGATAAGTTGTATGGATAAGGATAAGTGTAAGGGATAGGGTAAGGGTAACTGTTAGGGTAAGGGTAAGGTTAATGGTAATGGTAAGTGTAAGGGCAAGGGTATGGGTAATGGTAAGGGTGAGGGTTAGGATAAGGGTAAGTGTAAGGTTTAGATTTAGGCTAAGGGTAGGTGTAGCAGAAAGCGTAAGGGTTACAGTAAGTGTAAGTGTTAGGATAAGGGTAAGGTTGAGGGTTAGGTTAAGGGTAAGGGTAATGGTTTGATAAAGGTAAGGGTAAGGGTAATTGTACGAGTAATTGCTAGGGTAAGTGTAAGTGTAAGTATACATGTAAGTGTTGTTGTATGGCTTATGGTAAGGGTAAGGTCAAGGGTAAGGTTTATATTAAGGGTAAGTGTAAGGGTAACGGATAGAGTAAGGGTAACGGTAAGGTTAAGGGTACAAATATGTGTTAGGGTATGGGTTATGGTATGGGTAAGAATTAGGGTAAGTATAAGGGTAAGCGTAAGTGTAAGGGTTAGGGTTAGGGTTAGAGTAAGGTTAAGTGTTAGGGTAATGGTTAGGGTTAGTTTTAGGGTTAAAGTCAGGAAACCGTATGCATAAGTATTAGGTTAATGTTAAGGGTAAGGTTAAGGTTAAGAGTAAGTATAAGGTTTAGGGTAAGGCTTAGGGTTAATGTAAGGGTCAGGGTAAGGGTTGGGGTAAGGTTTAGGTTAAGGGTTAAAGTAAGCATAATGATAAGGGTAAGGGTGAGGCTTAGGGTAAGGTTTAGAATTAGGCAAAGGGTAAGTGTAGCAGAAAGGGTAAGGATTACGGTAAGGGTAAGTGCTAGGATAAGGGTAAGGTTGAGGGTTAGGTTAAGGGTAAGGGTAATGGTTTGGTAAGGGTAAGGGTAAGGTTAATTGTACGAGTAGTTGCTAGGGTAATTGTAAACGTAAGTGAACATGTGTTGTTCTATGGCTTATGGTAAGGGTAAGGTTAAGATTAAGTTTTATGTTAAGGATAAGCGTAAGAGTAACAGATAGAGTAAGGGTAAGGGTAACAGTAAGGTTAAGGGTAGAAATATGTGTTAGGGTATGGGCTATGGTAAGGGTAAGGGTAGGGTAAGAGTAAGGGTAAGGGTATGGGTCAGGGTAAGGGTTAGAGTAAGGGTTTGTGTAAGGGTAAGGGTTAGGATAAGTGTAAGGGTGCAAGCAAGGATTAGGGCAAGAGTAAGTGTAAGGGTAATAGTAAGGGTTAGGGTAAGTGTAAGGGTAAGGGAAAGTGTTAGGATATGTTTTAGGGGAAGCGGAAGGGTAAGGGTTAGGTTAAGTGTAAGAGGAAGGGGAAGGGTTGGAGTAAGGATTAGGGTAAGGGTAAGGTTATGGTTAAAGGAAAGAGTAAGGGTAAGGAAAAAGTAAAAGTAAGGATTTGGGTAATGGTAAGGGTGAGAAGGGTTAGGGTAAGGGTTACGGTAAGGGTTAGGTAACGCAGTGTACAACCTGGGACGTCACACGCAGAGCTGCCTCTGGCAAGGTGAGTGAGGAACAGATGTAGCAGTTGTTGTGTTGTAGGTCTCACTGTTCCTCTAAGCATCCCCTCTTTGTCTTTAAGAGGTGTTGGAGCTGTTTGAAGAGGGTAGATTGAAGCATCTGCCTCGGGGGCTGGTAAGCGGCAGAGGTAAGGGAGCAGATGAGAGTAACTTACCTAGTTGTGCTGTGTCTTTGGATGCTGCATCGGCCTATGCGTTTCTTTTTCTTTCACAGGTGTCTCGCACAGGCTCAAAGGAGCAAACTGCACTCTGAAGAGCTGTGTAAGAAGAGGGGCTGGTCATGAGCTGGGTTGGAGCAGAATGACCAAGTAGCACAAGGTGACTATGAAAGGTGTCAGTCTTGCTTTGCAGGTGCCGTGGCAGGCTCTCCACAGAAGTGGATAAGGATATGAGATAAGGCCAGAGAGCGACAAGGAGCGGCACGTGCAGGGATGGTTTTGAAGCGCTGCGGTGGCTTACTCTTCTGTTCATCAGGTGCCACAGGCAAGGTGGGTTGTAACATCAGTCGTTATATTTGCATGAAAGCAGTTCACTTGAATGCCACAGTGCATCTGAGTTTTCTAGCAGAAAAAGCTTGTCTGGCACAGCGGTGCCTGATGGCAGTGTGTTTCCTCAGGTGAAGAGGTGCCTGAAGCCCCATCCTATCTAGCCTGCACACAATTATCTGAAAATGAAAGCTGCTTTCCAGTAATTCAGATAGCCAAGTTACGTCTCAGCCTTGAGCATCTCAGGCTTTTGGGCCTGTCTGTAACATTTGGCACCAGCACTAATACTTTTTTTGGCATATGTTTAGCATTTGGGGCCTGTGTCTGGGATTTGGGCCCTGTCTCGAACCACTGGGGCTTTGTCCTGGGTTTTGGAGCCTGCCTCTAGAGTTCAGGGCCTGTGATTAGGCTTTTGGGCTCTGTGTCTGGGGGGGGAGCTGCTTGTAGACCCTTGGGGCCAGCATTGAGGGGGTTGGGAGCTGACTGTACACCTTTGGGGCCTGCTTCTGGGGGGGGGGGCGTTGAGACCAGCATCTGGGGGAGGGGAGGGAGCTCTTTGTATTCCATTGGAGCCTGTGTCGGGGGCGGGGGAAGGGGAGGGTTGTTTGGGAGCTGCTTGTACACTGTTGGAGCCTGGGTTGAGGGAGGAGGTTTGGAGCTGCTTCTACACCTTTGGGGCTGGCATCGGGGGTAGAGGGTTGGGTGCTGGTTGTAGGGGCCTGTGTTTGGGGGGGGGGCTTGGGACCTGCGTCTGGGGGAGGGGTGGGAGCTGCTTGTACACCTTTGGGGCCTGCATCTGTGGGGGGTCAGGGCCTGTGTCTAGCAGGCTGGGAACTGCTTGTACAATGTAGGAATCTGTTTCTGCAGGGTGGCTGGGAGCTGTTTGTACAACTTTGGGGCCAGCATCTGGGGGTGGCTGGGAGCTGCCTGTACACTGTAGGGGCCTGTGTTTGTGGGGGGCTTGGGGGCCTCCCTCGGGGGGGGGGGGAGGGTTGGGAGCTGCTTGTATAGGGTAGGGGCCTGCCTGGCAGGGGTTGGGAGCTGCTTGTAGAATTTGGGGCCCTGTGTCTGGGGGGGGGGTTGGGGCCTGTGTCTCAGGGGTGTTGGGAACTGGTTGTACACCTTTGGGTCCTGTCTCTGGGGGGGGGGAGCTACTTGTACACTTTTGTGGTCTGTATTTGAGGGGGGTTGGGAGCTGCTTGTGCACTTTTGGACCTATGTTTAGGGGGGTTGGGAGCTGCTCATGCATTCTAGGTGCCTCCCTTTTGAGAAGGGTTGGGGCCTGCATCTGTGGGTGGTTGGGAGCTGCTTGTACACTATAGGGGCCATGGTCTTGGAGGGGGGTCTGGGCCACCTTTGTGGCCTGTGTTTGGGGGGGGGGGGTGGGCCTGTGCCTGGGGGAGTTGGGAGGTGCTTGTTCACTCTAGGAGCCTCCATTTGGGGGTCTTTGGGGCCTCCCTTTGAGGGGGAGGGAGTTGGGAGTTGGTTGTACACCTCCGCATCCCATGTCTTGGGGGGGGTGGGGGGAGTGGGACTGGTCTCTGAAGGGGCGGGTTGTGAGCTGCTTGTACACTTGTGTCGGGGGAGAGGGTAGGGGGGGTGGCGGGGGGCGGGCCCGGGTCTTGGGCCAGTGTCTGGGTGGAGTCCAGTTCTTGGGAGGGGGTGATGGGGTAGGAGCTGCATGTGGGCAGTTGGGGTCTGCATCTGGGTGTGGTTGGTGGCTGCTTCTGTTGGCAGTTTGGGGCCTGCTTGTAGACTTGTGCAGCCTGGGTTTGGGGGCTTTTCTGTAACGTTTGGGGTCTGCATTTTTGCTTTGGGATGCATCTTGAGCTTTTGAGGCCTAGCAGTAGCATTTGGGGCCTGCATCTGGGGCTTTTCTGTAGCATTTCAGTTGCGCATTTGTGATTTGGGGCCTGTATCCAGGGTTTTGCCTCTTTTGTAGTTTCCATCTTTGTGTGTGTGTGTTTCGTTGTTGGTTGTCTGGGGTTAGGGGCAGTTTGGGGTTTGGATTAAGGTCAGTGTCATTAGCGTTAGGGGGTTGATAATAAGGGTTAGGGTTGTGGTTAGAGTTGTTAGGTTTAAGGGGAATAAGGATTTCAGGGTAAGGGGATCAAGGTTGTGGGAATAAAAATGTTGTTTTTGCGCAGTTACGTCCTGTAGAGGGAAGGAAGGTGGTATTGAGATATGCTTGCAGTGATAAGACAGCTTAACAGTGTGAAATGAGTTCATCTGATTAGTGTCAATATGGAACAATGCTAGGGCCGCATGATATGATGAAAAGTCTGAGAAAACCAGAGTGGTTAATATATATAGTTCTTGTATCTTGCAAAGGAATGGTCCAGCAATTTGGGTCAATAGGGGATAAGAGAACAAAGGGGTTTCAGAATAACTGCTAACTATTACAACTGTTGCATGGGACACTATGCAAGTGTCTGCCATCCAGCCAAGATGGACAAAGGAGAAGGACAAGAGAAAAGCCTGGGAGGAAGACTACGAGCCTTCAGTACGAGCAGCCCCCAGAGGGACCACCGGAGACTGATAACGCCTGCACCAGTGGGAGGGTTTGGATTCTGGGAACTAATTAGAATAACCCTGCCTTTTGTAGAAGTAGCAATGAATATGTATTAGCCTAGCATCATAAAAACCAGCTGCCTGATGTAACTTGTGTGCGTCTTGGTGGAGCAGAGACTCCTGGCGCACCCAGCGCTGCTTGCTTACCTCTATTCATTTAATAAGTTGTAAATTTCAATTGCAATCCTATTTGGGACCCAGTCATTTATTACAAGTGGGGGCTCGTCCGGGAGGGCTTTGGTTCCTGATTTCTGGTTTGATCTAGGAGAGGCACCCCCACCATTTGGTGGCTGCTCTTTGAGTCAGGTCGGAACTAATGGCATCTTGAACCTGAATAAAGGTAAGCAAAGTTTCTGATTCTTTTTTTCAGCTCCCTTGCCAGCTGCAGCACTATATTTTGCCCGTAATTGTGTGTGTGAAGATCCGAACGAAGATGACGGAGTCGTAAGCATTTAAAGCGTATACCGTTCGGTTGGGTGGGGTTCGGTTGCGTGTGTGTGTAAGAGTGTGACTGAGATGGAACTTAGTTCCGAAGCAATTGTGGAGGTCTTCTAACCGCGGTTCCAATCTCCCGCGAGGGACTTGGCCGGTGAAGGACCGAAGGGATTCCTATAGGATTTGTGGGTGTGTGATAGGTCCTCGACCCCCTGCAAGACACTCTTACTAAGGTAACCAAGGGCTGTGGGAATTGCCATAGTAAAATTCCTAGATGGGTCAGACAAAATTGAAGACCAGAGACCAGAAGAAAGGGAGCAAATTACCAGTCATACCACCAGAAAGTCCATTAGGAATAACGATTAGAAATTGGAATGATAGGGACCCCAGAAAAGGAAAAAGTAAATTAAAAATGGTCCAGTATTGTGTGACAGAATGGCCAAAGGAGCCTTTAAGACTACATGTCTTTTGGCCTGTTTTTGGATCCTTCGAAGACTGGATTTGCCAGGCCTTAAATATCCATGTTAATTCAAAGGAACCTTTCAGCCAGGAAGAAAGTGATTATGCAGGATTATGGATCAGGAGGACTTCACGTCCTTTTCCAGCCTCAATATTTACACTAAAAGCAGATCAGAAATTTGAAGAACAAGAAGAACATGAAAAAGAAGATAAACGTGAGCCGTTGGATAAGCTATCACCTCCATATCCTAACAATCCACCCCCGGCGGCTCTCCCTCCGGTGGCTGTGGTATCGCCACCAGTACCACCGTTGCCCCTGCTTCCACCACCAACAGCACCAGAATTAGACCGACCTCCGGCCGCATGCACGAGGAGTAGGACTGACGTATCTGAGAGAGCTTCTCTATATCCCTTAAGGGAGGTAACTGGTGTATAAGTGGTGCGCGTCTTGGTGGAGCAGAGACTCCCAGCGTACCCAGCACAGTTTGCTTACCTCTATTCATTCGGTGAAAAACTTTGATTGTAATCCTGTTTGGGACTTTTATTTATTATAACAGACAACCTTGTAAAACGCAGACAACCAGAATCCTTACAGCAATTAGGTGGAAATCACGGCGTAAGAAACATTGCCACCTCAAAGAGTAAAAACCTCAAAAGAAATGTGACTTGTAACAGGCCAGCAGCTGTGTATTTTCTGTGAAGCACCAGCTAGATTATGAACCTTGAATAGCACAGTTAATGGGGAAACAGGGGAGGGTCCCGGTCCTCGGCAGAAAAAAAAAAGTGTATAAACTGTGTATGGAATTAGTAGGCACCCTCCTGCTTGTGGGACACCCGCCATTGTAATCTCGAATAATAATGCTACTGTACTGAGATCCTCGACTCAGCCTATGCTATTTGCTACAGATTGATTCAGGGTTTTAAGGTTTCAGGGATTGGGCACTAGGGTTGGGTTTCAGGGTAAGGGGTTTCAGGGTTTATGTTTAGGATTTTAAGGTTTTTAGGGTTGGAGTTTTAACGGTTAGGATTTTAAGGATTTGGGGGTTAGGGTTTTAAGGGTTTCAGGGTTAGCGTGTTAGGGTATTAGAGTTTTTTGGGTTGTAGTGTTGATATGTTTTTTAGGGTTAGAGTCTTAAGGTTTTATTTTTGGTCAGTTATTTATGGTTAGGGTTTTAAGATCTTTTTTTTTTTTTTTTTTTTTTTGTTGTTGTTGTTGTTGTTGTTATTGTTTTTTTTTTTTTTTTTTTTTTTTTTTTTTAGGTTAGGTTCTCCAGGGCCAGGGTTTTGAGTATCCTAATTTTGGGGGTTTGGATTTTGAGCATCTTAATATTTTGGGTCTGGGTAATGAGCATCCTCAGTTTTCAGGATAGGCTTTTGAGCATCTTAATGTTTCCAGGATAGGGTTTGGAGCGTCCTAATGTTTTGGGTTGGGGCTTTGAGCGTCCTAATGTTTTTGGGTTAGGGTTTGGAGCGTCCTAAATTTTCAGGATAGGGTTCTGAGCATCTCAGTGTTTCCAGGATAGGGTTTTGAGCGTCCTAAGTTTTTGGGATAGGTCTTTGAGCTTCCTAATGTTTTCCGGATAGGGTTTGGAGCGTCCTAGTGTTTTCGGGATAGGGTTTTGAGCGTCCGAATGTTTTTGGGTTTGGGTTTTGAGCGTTCAAAGTGTTATAAGTTGCCCCCTTAATTAATTTTCAGAGAGCATTGTATTAATCATAGAAAGGAATTTATTGAGTAAGCAAACATCAAGCAAAACAGCACTGGGCGGCCGGGGAGTCTCAGCTCCGCCAACGGCACGCACCTCACCCCTGCCAGGGTCCCTTTTTATATCTTGCTAATTCCAGGATTACGCAGCACATCCTGGTATATTCTGCGACTGCGCGCACTGTTGCGCGCAAAAGAATTTTTAAGAATTTAAATCTCTTTAAAAAGAAAATTAAGCAAAAGAATTTTCATAGTGTCTAGGCAAGCATTATGCAGCTCCTTACTTCAGCAGGGAGCTTTCACAACTCCCGCTCCTCAAACAGAACTCCTTGTTTTTATAATACAAAAGACAATGAACAAACATTTTTGGTGTATTACCCTAAGTTTTTGGGTTAGGGTTTTTTGCGTCTTAATGTTTTGGGGTTAGGGTTTGGAGTTTTTGGGCTAGGGCTTGGAGCATTCCCAACGTTTTGGGTTGGGTTTGGGTTTTGAGCATCCTAAAATTTTGGGTTAGGGGTTTTAGGCATAGGTCTTCAGGGGTTTAGTGTGGTAAATAGTTTGGGTTAGGTCTGTAGGGGTTTCGAGGTTTTTTGGATGTTAGGGCTTGAGGCTTTTTTTGTAAGGGCGGTGAGGGTTCCAGTGAGTGCTGGTAAATGCAGTTCTCGAGCGCTCGGCCTGTGATTGGCCACGCTGGCTGTGCGGGGAATGCTGGTAGGTGTAGTTTTCCGGCACTGGAAGGCCATGTTGTGTGCCCAGAGCATGCCGGGAGATGTAGTTCTCGGGACTCCGGACTTCCGGGAGGCCATGTTGAATGCCCAGAGCATACCGGGAGATGTAGTTCTCGGGAGCTAGGGTTAGGGGCTAGGGCTGGGGCTAGAGTTAGGGTTTTGGGTGAGGGTTGGGGTTGGGGGTTATTGTTAGGGTTAGTGGTTTAGGGTTAGGCTTAGAGGGTTAGAGTTAGGGGTAGGTTTAGAGGGTTAGGGTAAAGGTTAAGCGTTAGGGGTTAGGGGTTGGGGGTTGTGGTTAGGGTTAGGATAAGGGTTAGGGTGAGAGTATTAGGGTTAGGGTTCGGTTTCAGATTAGGGTAAGGGTAGGGTAAGAATTAGGGTAATGGTTAGGGTTAGGTTTAGGGTAAGAATAAGGGTAAGCTAATGGTTAGGATAAGGGTAAGGGTTAGGGTAAAGGTTTTCATTTGTTAAAGCTGAAACGCAGTATGCAATCTGGGACGTCACAGCCAGAGCTGCCTATGGCAAGGTGAGAGAGGAAAAGATGGAGCAGATGTTCTACTCCTATTTTTTCTTTAGACGTAAATAAAAGTTTGAGCTAATTCCAGTCGGAAGAGTTCCAATTACTTGCTTGGTCATAATGTCTTTTAATATTGAAAGCTGCAGCAAAAGCATGGGAATTTTTGCTTCTAGAAACACCCTAGTTCTGCTATCTGCACTATGCATTCTGTTGAGCTAAAACTGATTAAAAAATAAAAAGAAAAATCACACACACAAAAAAAAAAAAAACAAAGAAAAAAAAAAAAACACCACAGCTGCTGCTGCTGCTCTCTTCCTACTTCCTTGTGCTTTGCCCCTACCCTTTCCCAGGTGATTGGGTTTGGGTGCTAGGTGGGGCCAAATGGTATATGAGTCCCAGGCATCCCCTCAGAGAGCTCCTTCTGCTTGGGCTGCTCTTTGGGGTGTTTGTTTTTCCTTCGGTCAGTTGCAGGCTTCTTCAGGTGGATGAGAGTTTATGGACTGATGCGTTTCCAAGTAGCCAGGGGTACGCACATCTTTTTGAGGTAACAGCTAGTAGGATCTGTTAGAATAAACTAATGTAGTACTTGGTGCCTTTATTGCATGCAGTTCTTTATCAGGTGAGTAACTGTTGTGAGTAACTGAAGTCAATGTTACTTTGTGTGTTTGGTATGCAGTGCCTGTGCGGACTATTGCACGAGACACAGCTTTCTGACATCTGGCCCAGCAACTACTAAATAAGGGGAGGGGAGAAGCTGAAGAACGACCAAAGGACAAAGCCTGGGAGGAAGACTACGAGCCTTCAGTACAAGCAGCCCCCAGAGGGACCACCGGAGACTGATAACGCCTGCACCAGTGGGAGGGTTTGGATTCTGGGAACTAATTAGAATAACCCTACCTTTTGTAGAAGTAGCAATGAATATGTATTAGCCTAGCATCATAGAAACCAGCCACCTGATGTAACTTGTGTGCGTCTTGGTGGAGCAGAGACTCCTGGCGCACCCAGCGCTGTTTGCTTACCTCTATTCCTTTAATAAATCATAAACATTAATTGTAAGCTTATTTGGGGCTCGGTCATTTTATTAGAACTGGGACCTCGCGATGGGTGGAAGCTGTCGGGATAGCTCGGGATGCTGAGGCGTGGTGCTGCAAGGAGGCTGGTGGTCAGTGGCGCCCTGGGGCAGGCCGAATTGGGAGGGGGCGAGGTGGCGGGTGGTCGGTGGCTTCTGTGGAAAAGGCGCTTGTATGGGGGGCTGCGCATTCAGAGGAACCTTGACAGGCTGCAGATAGGGGCAGGCAGGAACCTTTTGAAGTTCAGGAGAGGGAAATGCCAAGCCCTACCCCTAGGGAGAAACACCTCTGTTTACCAGCACTGGCTAGCTCGATACTGAATAAGCATTTCTTCATGGAAGGGGTGGTTTGCTATTAGAACAGGCTGCCCGGGGAAGTGGTAAGAGACCCGATCCTTAAAAGTATTGAAGAGACATGTGGACATAGCCCGGGAGTCCGGCCTCCGGCAGGGCGGGAGCTGGCTCTTCCGAGCCCCCGTGCTCCGGTCTTGTGCGACGCGTTTGCAAGCAGCACCGGGTGCCGGGTCCGACATCGGACGGTTCGGGGACGGCGATTCCGGGGCCGTCGGCTAGCGGGGGCCGGCTATCTCGTGTCCCGGGGATCCGAATTCAGGGGGCGTGGGGGCCGGCCGTGCAGTGAAGCGGGGGGCTGGCGTCCGCCGGCTTCCCAGAGAGCGGGCTTTCGGTGCCGTGCGGTTCGGTGGCCGGCCGTCCCGAAACCCTGGGCACCGGTCTTGTGCTAGACTCAGCGGGGTCCGGGGCCGACCTCGGCTTCTCGGGGACGGCGGTCCCGCTGTCCAGGTGTCCCGCCTCGGGCGGCGCGGGGCCGGCTGTCCCTAGCAGCTGGGCTCCCAAGAGCTTCTGGGCTCCCAAGCGTCGCCCAAGACCGGATCCCAGAGAATCGGGACGGTCGGCCACACCGCTGCGACTAGCACAAGCGTCTCCCGACAACGGAGCCCAGGGGCTTGCGAGGGTCAGATCCCGCGCCCCGGGATAGAGAAACGGGGAGCGCGGGTCGGCCGGCCGCAGCTTCGCACGGGACCGAACCCCCCTGTCTCCGGGACGGCCAGACCCCGAGCCGGCAGACAGCAGCCTCCCGCTTCACGGCACAGTCGGCCCCCAATCCGCCCGAGTTCTGATCCCCGGGACACGGGACAGCCGGCCGCGCCGCCCGAGGCCGGACACCTGGAGCCCGGGACCGCCGTCCCTGACAAAGCCAAAGTCGGACCCGGACCCCGGTGCGGCTAGCACACGCGTCGCCCAGGACCGCAGCCCAGGACCTCGGGACGGTCGCATCCCGCGCCTCCGGCAGGAGCTACCCGGGAGGGCAGGACGGCCTGCCGCAGCTCCGCAAGAGACCGAACCCGCTGGATTCCGGGACGGCCAGACCCCGAGCCGGCAGACAGCAGCCTCCCGCTTCACGGCTCGGCAGGCACCCACGTCGCCCGACTTCGGACCCACGGGACAGCCGGCACCCGCGCCGCCGGAGGCCGGACACACGGGCCTCGGTGTCGCCTCGGTATCGCCGTCCCCGAACCGCCCGAAGTCACACACGGTCTCCGGTGCGTCCAGCACACGCATCGCAAAGACCGGAGCCCAGATTATAGGATCAGCCAGCCCCGCGCCGCCCGAGGTCGGACCGGGAACCCGGTGCGCTTGGCACATGCGTCGCCCAAGAACGGCGTCCAGGGCCGCGGGATGGCCCTGCGTCACGCAGCCCGAGTTCGGACCCCCGGAACACGGGACAGCCGGCACCCGTGCCGACGGAGGCCGGTCACGCGGGCCCCGGGACCACCGTCCCCGAGCCTCCCGAGGTCGGACCCTGACCCCTTGTGTTGGGGCTGTCTGAGCTGGAGTCACCTTTTCCCTGCAGCAGCCCGCACAGTGCTGTACTCTGCACTCGTAGCTGGAACAGCACTCGTATCACTCCAGTGTTGTGTCTATTGCTGCATAGTGCTGGCACAGCATCAGGACTCCTTCCAAGCCCCCAAGAGCCAGCAGGCTAGGGGTGGGCAAGTGATGGGGAGGGGACATTGTCGGGGCAGCTGACCTAAACCAACCAAAGGGATATTCTGTAACACCCGATGTCACACTCAGTAATAAAAGGGGGGGCTCTCGTGGGGGAGGGGGCTGTTCCTTCTGAACATCCACTACACGTTTGAGACCCTGCTTCCCAGGACGTGGCCGAACACCGCTCGCTGATGGGAAGTAGAGAATAATTTTTTCTCTCTCTGTGCTTCCTTGCGGACTTATTGTTTCTTTTGTTTCTTTTTCTCCCCTTTCCCTTTCCCTTTAATTAAACCTTTCTTATTTCAATTCTCGAGTTCTCTGTGTTGTATTTTCTGCCCCCTCCTCTTTGAGGAGAGGGGGAGTGAGAGAGCGGTTGTGGTGGAGCTCGGCTGCCCACCTGAGTAAAATCACCACAGTCCTTTTTGGTGCCCAACGTGGGGCTCGAGGGTTGAGATAACAATAGCATTGATTGAAGTATTTACAGCTAACATATTGGTAGTCATAATGCTCGGTTTTCTGGTAATACTTTTCTGTGTGGATATGTTGTATGTAGCCCACTCTCTGTTTTCTTTTTTCCTTTACATCCGATCGGAGAAAGTGTTGAAGTCTGTGCTTATTTTTTTTATCATGTTGTGCTGTAACATACTGGCCTTCAGTTTTGTTTGGTATTCAAGCCCGGCATTGTTATCCTCCTCGTCTCCTGGAGATTATTTATTGAAAATATTAAGAATTACAGTGCCTTCTTTTTTGCCCCCAGCCGTCAATCGGTGAATAATATCGGGTGTGGTGCCTTCTACTTTTCTCCCTGTGGGCTAATTACAGCAGCCTTTCAGTATCTTGGATACCCCTGGTCAGATATTATCCTCCTATTACTAGGTCTAGTGTTTGTCTTCTTCCCCAAGGCAAAGCAATTTATTAAGAATATTATCCAAGGACCTGTCCCCAGACAAAGTTGTGGGTGGCAAGGTGTGTGTGGGGATTTGGGCAGGTACCTATCACGGTTTTCTCCTCCAATGGTTCTAAATTTCACCCCTGAACAAGTACAAAATCCAAGAAAACTGGTGGAATGTTTGAAAGACGTATGCCCTGATCCTGGCAATACTAGAGAACTCCACCAGCTGGCTGCACTCTGCTGGGGTCTGGCTTACGCCTGTCAGATGTCAATTAACATTGCCCAGCACCCTCAAGGGGATAGGGAGGTTCCTGAATTTGATGATGAGACAGCACACACTGTGACCACCCCAGAGGACCGACCATCTATGGTATCAGTCGCCCCTGTAGTAAAGACGAAACAGTGGAAACGGAGATCAGGTCGTTTAGTAAGGGAAGAAGCTCCTCCTACGGATGAGGGAGAAGAGGAAAAGGCAAGTGGCGCTAAAGCAGCGTTATCACGGCAACATCACGAAGAAGAGACTGAAATCATAGATGAATCAGAAACTACTCGGTCTCTATCCTTGAGTGAGCTGCGAGAAATAGGAAAAGACTTCAGTCGCCGTCCAGGTGAGCACATCCTCACTTGGCTTCTTCGACGCTGGGATAGTGGGGCCAATACCCAACAGCTAGAAGGCAACGAAGCCAAGCAGCTGGGATCCCTTTCTAGAGAAAGGCTCATTGACAGAGCAATTGGAAGAGAGGCACAAGTTATCAGCCTCTGGAGGCGAATCCTAACAGCTGTGAAAGAAAGGTATCCCCACAAAGAGGATATTGTCTCCCAAGTAAACAAATGGCCCACAATGGATAAGGGCCTCCAGCAGCTGCGGGAATTAGCTGTGCTGGAGATGCTCTATAGTGATTTAAACAACGCCCAGGCACCTAAAGACCCCGATGAAGTCCAATGCACAGCGTCCATGTGGCGGAAGTTTGTACGGGCTGCACCCCCAACACATGCCAGCACACTGGCAGTCATGGGTTGGGACGAGGGCATGGGGCCAGCTGTGGACAACGTGTCCAATCAACTTCATACATATGAAGAAAATCTCTCTGCCCCAGTACGGGGCTGCATTTCAGCTGTGGAGAGACTGTCCCAACGGTTAGATGAACACAAAGCTTTGTCCTCACCTAGACGGAAAAATCTTTCGGCCTTCAAGCACCAGCAGTCCCCGGCTCAAACAAGGGAGAATCCGGGACGAACACCGCGAGGTACCTTGTGGTTTTATTTACGTGACCACGGGGAAGATATGAGGAAGTGGGACGGTGAACCGACCTCGGCCCTAGCTGCTCGGGTACGTGAGCTACGGAAAGATACAGCAGCAACAAAGAGGGCCCCTAGGAGGATTGCTGCCCCAGTTTCTGTTGAACAATCCCCCAGAGGCAGTAGAAGGAATAGTATTACTCCTGACCCTGATGAAGAGATTTCTGCTTCACTTTTGGAAGAAATAATTGATAGATACTCCGACCAGGACTAGTGGGGCCCTGCCTCTGGCCAAGTAGAGGAGAGGAACAACCGGATTTAGTGGACTGTGTGGATTCGATGGCCTGGCACACCGGAACCGCAACAATAGAAAGCTTTAGTGGACACAGGCGCACAGTGTACCCTAATGCCGTCAGGCCACCAAGGGGCAGAACCCATCTCTATCTCCGGAGTGACGGGGGGATCCCAAGAGCTAACCATATTGGAAGCTGAAGAGAGTCTAACTGGGAATGAGTGGCAAAAGCATCCCATCGTGACCGGCCCAGAGGCTCCGTGCATCCTCGGCATAGACTACCTCAGGAAAGGGTACCTCAAGGATCCAAAAGGGTACCGGTGGGCTTTTGGCATAGCTGCCTTGAGCACAGAGAAGATTAACGGCTGTCTACCCTGCCTGGTCTCTCACAAGACCCTTCTGCTGTAGGATTGCTGAGGATTGAAGAACAGCAAGTGCCAATTGCCACTACAACTGTGCACCGGCAGCAATATCGCACCAACCGAGACTCCCTGACTTCTCTCCATGAGTTAGTTCACCATCTGGAGAGCCAAGGAGTGATCAGCAAGACTCATTCACCTTTTAACAGTCCTATATGGCCAGTGCGAAAGTCCAATGGCGAGTGGAGGCTAACAGTGGACTATCGGGGCTTGAATGAAGTCACACCACCACTAAGTGCAGCAGTGCCAGACATGCTAGAACTCCAGTACGAACTAGAGGCAAAGGCAGCCAAGTGGAATGCTACTATCGATACTGCTAATGCATTTTTCTCTATCCCTCTAGCAGCAGCATGCAGGCCACAATTTGCTTTCACTTGGAGGGGCATTCAGTATACTTGGAATCGACTGCCCCAGGGGTGGAAACACAGCCCTGCCATCTGCCATGGACTGATCCAGACGACACTGGAACAGGGGAACGCTCCTGAACGCTCCTGAACACCTGCAGTATATCGATGATATCATCGTATGGGGTAACACAGAAGAAGTAGTTTTTGGGAAAGGGAAGAAAATAATTCAAATTCTTCTGAAAGCTGGCTTTGCCATTAAACAGAATAAGGTCAAGGTACCTGTTCTGTACAGAAGCACAACTTCTCTTGGCCCCACGGCTACCTGTGTTACATTGGATGTTCAAAGAGAAAATCCCCACTACACATCATGCAACCGATGCTACGTGGAGTAAATGGGTAGCGTTAATTACACAGCGGGCTCGAATGGGGAAACCCAACCACCCGGGAATCCTGGAAGAGATTATGGACTGGCCAGAACACCACTGACTCATGGACGGTGGCAAATGAGCTATGGGGGTGGCTGCGACAATGGAAACAGAACAACTGGCAGCGCAGAGGTAGACCTATCTGGGCTGTTACCCTGTGGCAAGATATTGCTGCCCGGGTAGAAAACCTGGCTGTAAAGGTACGTCATGTAGATGCCCATATGCCTAAGAATCGTGCTACCGAAGAACATCAGAACAACGAAGAAGTAGATCGAGCTTCAAAAATTGAAGTAGGTCAGGTGGACCTGGACTGGGGACGTAAGGGTGAGCTGTCTGTAGCTCGATGGGCTCATGAAACATCAGAACATCTGGGGAGGGATGCCACATACAGATGGGCTGGTGATCGAGGGGTGGACCTGACCATTGAGGCCATCATAGAGGTTATCCATCAGTGTGAGACCTGTGCTGCAATCAAACGAGCCATGAGGGTAAAGTCTCCCTGGAATAGGGGGAGATGGCTTGGATTTCGATATGGTGAGGCCTGGCAGATTGACTACCTCGGACCACTTCCACAAACCCGCCAAGGCAAACGGTACATACTCACCATGGTAGAAGCAACTACTGGGTGGCTGGAAACATACCCTGTAAACCATGCCACAGCCCGAAACACTACCTTGGGCCTGGAAAGACAAGTGCTGTGGCCACATGGTCCACCAGAAAGAATTGAGTCTGGCAATGGGAGTCACTTCCGAAAAAATTTGATCACTTCCTGGGCCAAGAGACATGGCATTGAATGGGTGTATCACATCGCTTATCACCCACAAACCTCTGGGAAGGTTGAGAGGTACAATGGACTGTTAAAAACTATGCTGCGAGCATTGTGTGCTGCGACATGGAAACATTGGGATATAAATCTACCAGAGGCCACTTGGCTAGTTAACAACAGGGGGTCTGAAAGCCGTGCTGGTCCTGCTGAAACAAAACCCCTACACACTGTGGGAGAAGCTAAAGTCCCTGTAGTGCATGTGGGGAAGTGGATGGGGAAGGCGGTGTGGGTTGCCCCTACCATGGGAAAAGGCAAACCCACTCGTGGCATGGTCTTTGCCCAAGGTCCAGGGTATACCTGGTGGGTGATGCAGAAAGATGGGGATATGAACTGTGTGCCTCAAGGAGACTTAACACTGGGAGAAAATTAATCTGTCATCCAAGTAATGTGTTGTAGGAGGACACTGCAGAACCAATGACAGGTCAACTTTGCAAGGAACCGGGCAAGTGCAACAGTAATGTGAGCTAAGCTGGTGCTGGTGTCAAGAAAACCAACTTCGCCTGTTGCAGGAAGCACGGCTGAAAGCACGACAGACACCAGTAGAGTCAGATCATGCTCCATTTTATTGCCCGAATAGCCTAACTTTTACAGAGAACTTAACAGGGGTGGACAGTGTTTCACACAAGATTATTGGTCAAAAGCACTCAGACAAACAGCTACAAGAAAACAACCCCACCTGCAGGAAAACAACCCCCTTGTGATTAGCAGTCACATAGACCTTGTCCTTGAGGCCAGCTACTGGCAACAATATTTTTCTAAATTCCTCAATTGGGCGATGTGGGAACACTGTCATGGGAACTTCTTGTAGTCATCCTGGTAGCTTGGTTTGGTCAGCTACAGCAAGCCATGGGATTTCTGCTGTTTCAAGAAATCCCTCAACATTCGCCTGCCCTGAGTGACCACTTTGACAGATGAAGGTGAAACCATCAACAGTTTTTTATGAGCATTTTGGAAAAAGACCTATAGAATAAAGAGAAGTACAGACATAAAAATGCTTCAATGGACAGAAAGCTATGTGATGAGACCATCTATATAGTAAACTGTACCTGATTGTGACACAAATGTTATGGAATAAGGGGTGGAAGTTGTGTTGGGTCTGTCTGAGGTGGAGTCACCTTTTCCCTGCAGCAGCCTGCACAGTGCACTCTACTCTGCACTCGTAGCTGGAAGAACACTGAAATCACTCCAGTGTTGTCTCTATTGCTGCATAGTGCTGACACAGCATCAGGACTCCTTCCAAGTCCCCAAGAGCGAGGCACAGGTGCCTGCTGTCCCGTGGGTCCGAAGTCGGGCTGCGTGACGCACGGCCATCACGCTTCCCAGGGCTCCGGTCTTTGCCGACGCATGTGCCAACCGCACCGCGGTCCCGGTCCGACCTCGGGCGGCTCTGGAGCTGTCTGTCCCTGGAATCCGTGCTCCGGTGTTGGGCGAGGCGTGTGCAAGTCGCAGCGAGGTCCGGAGCTTCGGGCGCTTTGAGGACGGTGATCCCCCCGGGGCACGGGATTCTGTCCTCCGGTGGCGCGAGTGCCAGCTGTCCCGTGTTCCGGGGGTCCGAACTCGGGCTGCGTGACGCACGGCCATCCCGCGGCCCTGGACGCCGTTCTTGGGCGACGCATGTGCCAAGCGTACCGGGTTCCCGGTCCGACCTCGGGCGGCGCGGGGCTGGCTGATCCTATAATCTGGGCTCCGGTCTTTGCGATGCGTGTGCTGGACGCACCGGAGACCGTGTGTGACTTCGGGCGGTTCGGGGACGGCGATACCGAGGAGACACCGAGGCCCGTGTGTCCGGCCTCCGGCGGCGCGGGTGCCGGCTGTCCCGTGGGTCCGAAGTCGGGCGACGTGGGTGCCTGCCGAGCCGTGAAGCGGGAGGCTGCTGTCTGCCGGCTCGGGGTCTGGCCGTCCCGGAATCCAGCGGGTTCGGTCTCTTGCGGAGCTGCAGCAGGCCGTCCTGCCCTCCCGGGTAGCTCCTGCCGGAGGCGCGGGATGCGACCGTCCCGAGGTCCTGGGCTGCGGTCCTGGGCGACGCGTGTGCTAGCCGCACCGGGGTCCGGGTCCGACTTTGGCTTTGTCAGGGACGGCGGTCCCGGGCTCCAGGTGTCCGGCCTCGGGCGGCGCGGCCGGCTGTCCCGTGTCCCGGGGATCAGAACTCGGGCGGATTGGGGGCCGACTGTGCCGTGAAGCGGGAGGCTGCTGTCTGCCGGCTCGGGGTCTGGCCGTCCCGGAGACAGGGGGGTTCGGTCCCGTGCGAAGCTGCGGCCGGCCGACCCGCGCTCCCCGTTTCTTTATCCCGGGGCGCGGGATCTGACCCTCGCAAGCCCCTGGGCTCCGTTGTCGGGAGACGCTTGTGCTAGTCGCAGCGTTGTGGCCGGCCGTCCCGATTCTCTGGGATCCGGTCTTGGGCGACGCTTGGGAGCCCAGAAGCTCTTGGGAGCCCAGCTGCTAGGGACAGCCGGCCCCGCGCCGCCCGAGGCGGGACACCTGGACAGCGGGACCGCCGTCCCCGAGAAGCCGAGGTCGGCCCCGGACCCCGCTGAGTCTAGCACAAGACCGGTGCCCAGGGTTTCGGGACGGCCGGCCACCGAACCGCACGGCACCGAAAGCCCGCTCTCTGGGAAGCCGGCGGACGCCAGCCCCCCGCTTCACTGCACGGCCGGCCCCCACGCCCCCTGAATTCGGATCCCCGGGACACGAGATAGCCGGCCCCCGCTAGCCGACGGCCCCGGAATCGCCGTCCCCGAACCGTCCGATGTCGGACCCGGCACCCGGTGCTGCTTGCAAACGCGTCGCACAAGACCGGAGCACAGGGGCTCGGAAGAGCCAGCTCCCGCCCTGCCGGAGGCCGGACTCCCGGGCTATGTCCACATGTCTCTTCAATACTTTTAAGGATCGGGTCTCTTACCACTTCCCCGGGCAGCCTGTTCTAATAGCAAAGCACCCCTTCCATGAAGAAATGCTTATTCAGTATCGAGCTAGCCAGTGCTGGTAAACAGAGGTGTTTCTCCCTAGGGGTAGGGCTTGGCATTTCCCTCTCCTGAACTTCAAAAGGTTCCTGCCTGCCCCTATCTGCAGCCTGTCAAGGTTCCTCTGAATGCGCAGCCCCCCATACAAGCGCCTTTTCCACAGAAGCCACCGACCACCCGCCACCTCGCCCCCTCCCAATTCGTCCTGCCCAAGGGCGCCACTGACCACCAGCCTCCTTGCAGCACCACGCCTCAGCATCCCGAGCTATCCCGACAGCTTCCACCCATCGGGAGGTCCCAGTTCTAATAAAATGACCGAGCCCCAAATAAGCTTACAATTAATGTTTATGATTTATTAAAGGAATAGAGGTAAGCAAACAGCGCTGGGTGCGCCAGGAGTCTCTGCTCCACCAAGACGCACACAAGTTACATCAGGTGGCTGGTTTCTATGATGCTAGGCTAATACATATTCATTGCTACTTCTACAAAAGGTAGGGTTATTCTAATTAGTTCCCAGAATCCAAACCCTCCCACTGGTGCAGGCGTTATCAGTCTCCGGTGGTCCCTCTGGGGGCTGCTTGTACTGAAGGCTCGTAGTCTTCCTCCCAGGCTTTGTCCTTTGGTCGTTCTTCAGCTTCTCCCCTCCCCTTATTTAGTAGTTGCTGGGCCAGATGTCAGAAAGCTGTGTCTCGTGCAATAGTCCGCACAGGCACTGCATACCAAACACACAAAGTAACATTGACTTCAGTTACTCACAACAGTTACTCACCTGATAAAGAACTGCATGCAATAAAGGCACCAAGTACTACATTAGTTTATTCTAACAGATCCTACTAGCTGTTACCTCAAAAAGATGTGCGTACCCCTGGCTACTTGGAAACGCATCAGTCCATAAACTCTCATCCACCTGAAGAAGCCTGCAACTGACCGAAGGAAAAACAAACACCCCAAAGAGCAGCCCAAGCAGAAGGAGCTCTCTGAGGGGATGCCTGGGACTCATATACCATTTGGCCCCGCCTAGCACCCAAACCCAATCACCTGGGAAAGGGTAGGGGCAAAGCACAAGGAAGTAGGAAGAGAGCAGCAGCAGCAGCTGTGGTGTTTTTTTTTTTTTTTTTTTTTTTGTGTGTGATTTTTCTTTTTATTTTTTAATCAGTTTTAGCTCAACAGAATGCATAGTGCAGATAGCAGAACTAGGGTGTTTCTAGAAGCAAAAATTCCCATGCTTTTGCTGCAGCTTTCAATATTAAAAGACATTATGACCAAGCAAGTAATTGGAACTCTTCCGACTGGAATTAGCTCAAACTTTTATTTACGTCTAAAGAAAAAATAGGAGTAGAACATCTGCTCCATCTTTTCCTCTCTCACCTTGCCATAGGCAGCTCTGGCTGTGACGTCCCAGATTGCATACTGCGTTTCAGCTTTAACAAATGAAAACCTTTACCCTAACCCTTACCCTTATCCTAACCATTAGCTTACCCTTATTCTTACCCTAAACCTAACCCTAACCATTACCCTAATTCTTACCCTACCCTTACCCTAATCTGAAACCGAACCCTAACCCTAATACTCTCACCCTAACCCTTATCCTAACCCTAACCACAACCCCCAACCCCTAACCCCTAACGCTTAACCTTTACCCTAACCCTCTAAACCTACCCCTAACTCTAACCCTCTAAGCCTAACCCTAAACCACTAACCCTAACAATAACCCCCAACCCCAACCCTCACCCAAAACCCTAACTCTAGCCCCAGCCCTAGCCCCTAACCCTAGCTCCCGAGAACTACATCTCCCGGTATGCTCTGGGCATTCAACATGGCCTCCCGGAAGTCCGGAGTCCCGAGAACTACATCTCCCGGCATGCTCTGGGCACACAACATGGCCTTCCAGTGCCGGAAAACTACACCTACCAGCATTCCCCGCACAGCCAGCGTGGCCAATCACAGGCCGAGCGCTCGAGAACTGCATTTACCAGCACTCACTGGAACCCTCACCGCCCTTACAAAAAAAGCCTCAAGCCCTAACATCCAAAAAACCTCGAAACCCCTACAGACCTAACCCAAACTATTTACCACACTAAACCCCTGAAGACCTATGCCTAAAACCCCTAACCCAAAATTTTAGGATGCTCAAAACCCAAACCCAACCCAAAACGTTGGGAATGCTCCAAGCCCTAGCCCAAAAACTTAGGGCGCTCCAAACCCTAACCCCAAAACATTAAGACGCAAAAAACCCTAACCCAAAAACTTAGGGTAATACACCAAAAATGTTTGTTCATTGTCTTTTGTATTATAAAAACAAGGAGTTCTGTTTGAGGAGCGGGAGTTGTGAAAGCTCCCTGCTGAAGTAAGGAGCTGCATAATGCTTGCCTAGACACTATGAAAATTCTTTTGCTTAATTTTCTTTTTAAAGAGATTTAAATTCTTAAAAATTCTTTTGCGCGCAACAGTGCGCGCAGTCGCAGAATATACCAGGATGTGCTGCGTAATCCTGGAATTAGCAAGATATAAAAAGGGACCCTGGCAGGGGTGAGGTGCGTGCCGTTGGCGGAGCTGAGACTCCCCGGCCGCCCAGTGCTGTTTTGCTTGATGTTTGCTTACTCAATAAATTCCTTTCTATGATTAATACAATGCTCTCTGAAAATTAATTAAGGGGGCAACTTATAACACTTTGAACGCTCAAAACCCAAACCCAAAAACATTCGGACGCTCAAAACCCTATCCCGAAAACACTAGGACGCTCCAAACCCTATCCGGAAAACATTAGGAAGCTCAAAGACCTATCCCAAAAACTTAGGACGCTCAAAACCCTATCCTGGAAACACTGAGATGCTCAGAACCCTATCCTGAAAATTTAGGACGCTCCAAACCCTAACCCAAAAACATTAGGACGCTCAAAGCCCCAACCCAAAACATTAGGACGCTCCAAACCCTATCCTGGAAACATTAAGATGCTCAAAACCCTATCCTGAAAACTGAGGATGCTCATTACCCAGACCCAAAATATTAAGATGCTTGAAAGCCTATCCTGAAAACTGAGGATGCTCATTAACCAGACCCAAAATATTAAGATGCTCAAAATCCAACCCCCCAAAATTAGGATACTCAAAACCCTGGCCCTGGAGAACCTAACCTAAAAAAAAAAAAAAAAACAAAAAAAAAACAATAACAACAACAAAAAAAAAAAAAAAAAAAAAAAAAAAAAAAAAGATCTTAAAACCCTAACCATAAATAACTGACCAAAAATAAAACCTTAAGACTCTAACCCTAAAAAACATATCAACACTACAACCCAAAAAACTCTAATACCCTAACACGCTAACCCTGAAACCCTTAAAACCCTAACCCCCAAATCCTTAAAATCCTAACCGTTAAAACTCCAACCCTAAAAACCTTAAAATCCTAAACATAAACCCTGAAACCCCTTACCCTGAAACCCAACCCTAGTGCCCAATCCCTGAAACCTTAAAACCCTGAATCAATCTGTAGCAAATAGCATAGGCTGAGTCGAGGATCTCAGTACAGTAGCATTATTATTCGAGATTACAATGGCGGGTGTCCCACAAGCAGGAGGGTGCCTACTAATTCCATACACAGTTTATACACTTTTTTTTTTCTGCCGAGGACCGGGACCCTCCCCTGTTTCCCCATTAACTGTGCTATTCAAGGTTCATAATCTAGCTGGTGCTTCACAGAAAATACACAGCTGCTGGCCTGTTACAAGTCACATTTCTTTTGAGGTTTTTACTCTTTGAGGTGGCAATGTTTCTTACGCCGTGATTTCCACCTAATTGCTGTAAGGATTCTGGTTGTCTGCGTTTTACAAGGTTGTCTGTTATAATAAATAAAAGTCCCAAACAGGATTACAATCAAAGTTTACAATTCACCGAATGAATAGAGGTAAGCAAACTGTGCTGGGTACGCTGGGAGTCTCTGCTCCACCAAGACGTGCACCACTTATACACCAGTTACCTCCCTTAAGGGATATAGAGAAGCTCTCTCAGATACGTCAGTCCTACTCCTCGTGCATGCGGCCGGAGGTCGGTCTAATTCTGGTGCTGTTGGTGGTGGAAGCAGGGGCAACGGTGGTACTGGTGGCGATACCACAGCCACCGGAGGGAGAGCCGCCGGGGGTGGATTGTTAGGATATGGAGGTGATAGCTTATCCAACGGCTCACGTTTATCTTCTTTTTCATGTTCTTCTTGTTCTTCAAATTTCTGATCTGCTTTTAGTGTAAATATTGAGGCTGGAAAAGGACGTGAAGTCCTCCTGATCCATAATCCTGCATAATCACTTTCTTCCTGGCTGAAAGGTTCCTTTGAATTAACATGGATATTTAAGGCCTGGCAAATCCAGTCTTCGAAGGATCCAAAAACAGGCCAAAAGACATGTAGTCTTAAAGGCTCCTTTGGCCATTCTGTCACACAATACTGGACCATTTTTAATTTACTTTTTCCTTTTCTGGGGTCCCTATCATTCCAATTTCTAATCGTTATTCCTAATGGACTTTCTGGTGGTATGACTGGTAATTTGCTCCCTTTCTTCTGGTCTCTGGTCTTCAATTTTGTCTGACCCATCTAGGAATTTTACTATGGCAATTCCCACAGCCCTTGGTTACCTTAGTAAGAGTGTCTTGCAGGGGGTCGAGGACCTATCACACACCCACAAATCCTATAGGAATCCCTTCGGTCCTTCACCGGCCAAGTCCCTCGCGGGAGATTGGAACCGCGGTTAGAAGACCTCCACAATCGCTTCGGAACTAAGTTCCATCTCAGTCACACTCTTACACACACAGGCAACCGAACCCCACCCAACCGAACGGTATACGCTTTAAATGCTTACGACTCCGTCATCTTCGTTCGGATCTTCACACACACAATTACGGGCAAAATATAGTGCTGCAGCTGGCAAGGGAGCTGAAAAAAAGAATCAGAAACTTTGCTTACCTTTATTCAGGTTCAAGATGCCATTAGTTCCGACCTGACTCAAACAGCAGCCACCAAATGGTGGGGGTGCCTCTCCTAGGTCAAACCAGAAATCAGGAACCAAAGCCCTCCCGGACGAGCCCCCACTTGTAATAAATGACTGGGTCCCAAATAGGATTGCAATTGAAATTTACAACTTATTAAATGAATGGAGGTAAGCAAGCAGCGCTGGGTGCGCCAGGAGTCTCTGCTCCACCAAGACGCACACAAGTTACATCAGGCAGCTGGTTTTTATGATGCTAGGCTAATACATATTCATTGCTACTTCTACGAAAGGCAGGGTTATTCTAATTAGTTCCCAGAATCCAAACCCTCCCACTGGTGCAGGCGTTATCAGTCTCCGGTGGTCCCTCTGGGGGCCGCTCGTACTGAAGGCTCGTAGTCTTCCTCCCAGGCTTTTCTCTTGTCCTTCTCCTTTGTCCATCTTGGCTGGATGGCAGACACTTGCATAGTGTCCCATGCAACAGTTGTAATAGTTAGCAGTTATTCTGAAACCCCTTTGTTCTCTTATCCCCTATTGACCCGAATTGCTGGACCATTCCTTTGCAAGATACAAGAACTATATATATTAACCACTCTGGTTTTCTCAGACTTTTCATCATATCATGCGGCCCTAGCATCGTTCCATATTGACACGAATCAGATGAACTCATTTCACACTGTTAAGCTGTCTTATCACTGCAAGCATATCTCAATACCACCTTCCTTCCCTCTACAGGACGTAACTGCGCAAAAACAACATTTTTATTCCCACAACCTTGATCCCCTTACCCTGAAATCCTTATTCCCCTTAAACCTAACAACTCTAACCACAACCCTAACCCTTATTATCAACCCCCTAACGCTAATGACACTGACCTTAATCCAAACCCCAAACTGCCCCTAACCCCAGACAACCAACAACGAAACACACACACACAAAGATGGAAACTACAAAAGAGGCAAAACCCTGGATACAGGCCCCAAATCACAAATGCGCAACTGAAATGCTACAGAAAAGCCCCAGATGCAGGCCCCAAATGCTACTGCTAGGCCTCAAAAGCTCAAGATGCATCCCAAAGCAAAAATGCAGACCCCAAACGTTACAGAAAAGCCCCCAAACCCAGGCTGCACAAGTCTACAAGCAGGCCCCAAACTGCCAACAGAAGCAGCCACCAACCACACCCAGATGCAGATCCCAACTGCCCACAAGCAGCTCCTACCCCATCACCCCCTCCCAAGAACTGGACTCCACCCAGACACTGGCCCAAGACCCGGGCCCGCCCCCCGCCACCCCCCCTACCCTCCCCCCCGACACAAGTGTACAAGCAGCTCACAACCCGCCCCTTCAGAGACCAGTCCCACTCCCCCCACCCCCCCCAAGACATGGGATGCGGAGGTGTACAACCAACTCCCAACTCCCTCCCCCTCAAAGGGAGGCCCCAAAGACCCCCAAATGGAGGCTCCTAGAGTGAACAAGCACCTCCCAACTCCCCCAGGCACAGGCCCACCCCCCCCCCCCCAAACACAGGCCACAAAGGTGGCCCAGACCCCCCTCCAAGACCATGGCCCCTATAGTGTACAAGCAGCTCCCAACCACCCACAGATGCAGGCCCCAACCCTTCTCAAAAGGGAGGCACCTAGAATGCATGAGCAGCTCCCAACCCCCCTAAACATAGGTCCAAAAGTGCACAAGCAGCTCCCAACCCCCCTCAAATACAGACCACAAAAGTGTACAAGTAGCTCCCCCCCCCAGAGACAGGACCCAAAGGTGTACAACCAGTTCCCAACACCCCTGAGACACAGGCCCCAACCCCCCCCAGACACAGGGCCCCAAATTCTACAAGCAGCTCCCAACCCCTGCCAGGCAGGCCCCTACCCTATACAAGCAGCTCCCAACCCTCTCCCCCCCCCCGAGGGAGGCCCCCAAGCCCCCCACAAACACAGGCCCCTACAGTGTACAGGCAGCTCCCAGCCACCCCCAGATGCTGGCCCCAAAGTTGTACAAACAGCTCCCAGCCACCCTGCAGAAACAGATTCCTACATTGTACAAGCAGTTCCCAGCCCGCTAGACACAGGCCCAGACTCCCCACAGATGCAGGCCCCAAAGGTGTACAAGCAGCTCCCACCCCTCCCCCAGACGCAGGTCCCAAGCCCCCCCCCCAAACACAGGCCCCTACAACCAGCACCCAACCCCCTACCCCCGATGCCAGGCCCAAAGGTGTAGAAGCAGCTCCAAACCTCCTCCCTCAACCCAGGCTCCAACAGTATACAAGCAGCTCCCAAACAACCCTCCCCTTCCGCCCCCCCCCCCCCCCGCCCCCGACACAGGCTCCAATGGAATACAAAGAGCTCCCTCCCCTCCCCCAGATGCTGGTCTCAACCCTCCCCCCCCCCAGAAGCAGGCCCCAAAGGTGTAGAGTCAGCTCCCAACCCCCTCAATGCTGGCCCCAAGGGTCTACAAGCAGCTCCCCCCTTGCCCCCAGATACCGGCCCCCAGACACAGAGCCCAAAAGCCTAATCACAGGCCCTGAACTCTAGAGGCAGGCTCCAAAACCCAGGACAAAGCCCCAGTGGTTCGAGACAGGGCCCAAATCCCTGACACAGGCCCCAAATGCTAAACATATGCCAAAAAAAGTATTAGTGCTGGTGCCAAATGTTACAGACAGGCCCAAAAGCCCGAGATGCTCAAGGCTGAGACGTAACTTGGCTTTCTGAATTACTGGAAAGCAGCTTTCATTCTCAGATAATAGTGTGCAGGCTAGATAGGATGGGGCTTCAGGCACCTCTTCACCTGAGGAAACACACTGCCATCAGGCACCGCTGTGCCAGACAAGCTTTTTCTGCTAGAAAACTCAGATGCACTGTGGCATTCAAGTGAACTGCTTTCATGCAAATATAACGACTGATGTTACAACCCACCTTGCCTGTGGCACCTGATGAACAGAAGAGTAAGCCACCGCAGCGCTTCAAAACCATCCCTGCACGTGCCAACCCAGCTCATGACCAGCCCCTCTTCTTACACAGCTCTTCAGAGTGCAGTTTGCTCCTTTGAGCCTGTGCGAGACACCTGTGAAAGAAAAAGAAACGCATAGGCCGATGCAGCATCCAAAGACACAGCACAACTAGGTAAGTTACTCTCATCTGCTCCCTTACCTCTGCCGCTTACCAGCCCCCGAGGCAGATGCTTCAATCTACCCTCTTCAAACAGCTCCAACACCTCTTAAAGACAAAGAGGGGATGCTTAGAGGAACAGTGAGACCTACAACACAACAACTGCTACATCTGTTCCTCACTCACCTTGCCAGAGGCAGCTCTGCGTGTGACGTCCCAGGTTGTACACTGCATTACCTAACCCTTACCGTAACCCTTACCCTAACCCTTCTCACCCTTACCATTACCCAAATCCTTACTTTTACTTTTTCCTTACCCTTACCCTTTCCTTTAACCATAACCTTGCCCTTACCTTACTCCAACCCTTCCCCTTACCTTCCCCTTCCTCTTACACTTAACCTAACCCTTACCCTTCCGCTTCCCCTAAAATATATCCTAACACTTTCCCTTACCCTTACACTTACCCTAACCCTTACTATTACCCTTACACTTACTCTTGCCCTAATCCTTGCTTGCACCCTTACACTTATCCTAACCCTTACCCTTACCCTTAACCTAAGCCTAAACCTTAAACCTTATCGTAAAGCTTACCCTTTCTGCTACACTTACCCTTAGCCTAAATCTAAACCTTACACTTACCCTTAGCTAATGCTCACACTTACCATTACCCATACCCTTATTCATACCCTTACCCTAAACCTTACCTTTACACTTACGGTTACCATTAACCTTACCCTTACCCTAACACTTATCCTTAACCTAACCCTTACCCTAAACCTTACCCCAACCCTTACCCTGACCCTTACATTAACCCTAACCCTTACCCTAAACCTTACACTTACTCTTAACATTAACCTTACCCTTAACCTTTAGCTAATACTTAACCTTACATTTTTCTCACCCTAACCCTATAATTAACCAAAACCATTAACCTAACACTTAACCTTACCCTTACAATAAGCCATACAACAACACTTAAATGTACACTTACGCTTGCACTTACCCTAGCAATTACTCGTACAATTAAAAAATTAATTAAATTAAAAAATTTTAATTTAAAATTAATTGAATTAAAAAATAAAAATACCCTTATCCTTATACGCTTATCCTTAACCCTCAGCCTTATCATTACCAATACCCTTACTCTTAAACTTATTCTTATACATACAACTTACCCTTTCCCTAACACTTAACCTTAACTTAACTCTAACCCTAAACCTTACCTGAACCCTTACCCAGACCCTTACATTAACCCATACCCTTAACCTAAACCTTACACTTGCTCTTAACCATTACCCTAACACTTACCCTTACGTTTCCCTCACCCTAACCCGAAAATTAACCCTAACCATTACCCTAACACTTACCCCTAACCTAACCCTTACTCTAACACTTACAGTGACCCGTACCCTTACACATACCCTTACACTTACTCTTACCCTAACCGTTACCCTTACCATAACCCATACTCTAACACATACTTCTACCTGTACCCTTACCCTTACCGTAACCCTTACCCTTACCGTTTCTGTTACCCTTACCGTTACCCTTACCCTTACCCTTACCCTTACCTTACCCTTACCCTTACCCTTACCCTTACCCTAAACCTTACCCTTATCCTAACACTTACCCTTACTGTAAACCTTACCCTTTCTGCTACACTTACCCTTAGCCTAAATCTAAACCTTACACTTACCCTTAGCCTAACCCTCACCCTTACCATTACCCATACCCTTATTCCTACCCTTACCCTAACCCTTACCTTTACGCTTACGGTTACCATTAACCTTACCCTTACCCTAAAACTTGTCCTTAACCTAACCCTTACCCTAAACCTTACCCCAACCCTTACCCTTACCCTTACATTAACCCTAACCCTTACCCTAAACCTTACACTTACTCTTAACCTTAACCTTACCCTTAACATTAACCTAATACTTACGCATACGGTTTCCTGACTTTAACCCTAAAACTAACCCTAACCATTACCCTAACACTTAACCTTACCCTAACCCTAACCGTAACTCTTACTCTAACCCTTACCCTTATACTTACCCTAATTCTTACCCATACCATAACCCATACCCTAACACATATTTGTACCCTTAACCTTATTGTTACCCTTACCCTTACCCTTACTGTATGCGTTACCCTTACGCTTACCCTTAACATAAACCTTACCCTTAACCTTACCATAAGCCATACAACAACACTTACATGTACACTTACGCTTACACTTACCCTAGCAATTACTCGTACAATTACCCTTACCCTTACCCTTACCTTTACCCTTAACCTAAGCCGAAACCTTAAACCTTACAGTAAACCTTACCCTTTCTGCTACACTTACCCTTAGCCTAAATCTAAACCTTACACTTATCCTTACTGTAACCCTCACCCTTATCATTACCAATACCCTTACTCTTACCCTTACCCTAACCCTTCTCCTTACTCTTACTGTTACCTTTAATATTACCCTTACCGTAACACTTACACTTATCGTTATCCATACCCTTACCCTTACCCTAATCCGTACCCTTAACCTAACCCTAACCCTAAACCTTACCCCAGCCCTTATCCTGACCCTTACATTAACCCTAACCCTTACCCTAAAACTTACACTTCCTCTTAACCTTAACCTTACCCTTAACCATTACCCTAACACTTACACTTACATTTCCCTCACCCTAACCCTAAAATTAACCCTAACCATTACCCTAACACTTACCCTTACTCTAACCCTTACAATGACCCATACCCTTACACATACCGTTACCCTTAATCTTACCCTACCCTTACCCTTACCATAGCCCATACCCTAACACATACTTCTATTTTTAACCTTACTGTTACATTCACCCTTACTCTATCTGTTACTCTTACACTTACCCATAACATAAAACTTACTCTTAACCTTACCCTTATCATAAGCCATAGAACAACACTTACATGTTCACTTACGTTTACACTTACCCTAGCAACTACTCGTACAATTAACCTTACCCTTACCCTTACCAAACCATTACCCTTACCCTTAACCTAACCCTCAACCTTACCCTTATCCTAACACTTACCCTTACCCTAATCCTTACCCTTTCTGCTACACTTACCCTTTGCCTAATTCTAAACCTTACCCTAAGCCTCACCCTTACCCTTATCATTATGCTTACTTTAACCCTTAAGCTAAACCTTACCCCAACCCTTACCCTGACCCTTACATTAACCCTAAGCCTTACCCTAAACCTTACACTTACTCTTAACCTTAATCTTACCCTTAACATTAACCTAATACTTACGCATACGTTTTCCTGACTTTAACCCTAAAACTAACCCTAACCATTACCCTAACACTTAACCTTACCCTAACCCTAACCGTAACCCTTACTCTAACCCTTACCCTGACCTGTACCCTTACACTTACCCTTACCCTTATACTTACCCTAATTCTTACCCATACCATAACCCATACCCTAACACATATTTGTACCCTTAACCTTACCGTTACCCTTAACCTTACCCTTACCCTTACTCTATCCGTTACCCTTACGCTTACCCTTAACATAAACCTTATCCTTGACCTTACCCTTACCATAAGCCATACAACAACACTTACATGTACACTTACACTTACACTTACCCTAGCAATTACTCGTACAATTACCCTTAACCTTACTATTAAGCTAACCCTAAACCTCACCCTTATCCTAACACTTACCCTTATCCTAAACCTTACCCTTTCTGCTACACTTACCCTTTGCCTAAATCTAACCATTACCCTAACCCTCACCCTTACCATTATACTTACTTTTACCCTTAACCTAAACCTTACCCCAAACCTTACCCTGACCCTTACATTAACCCTAACCCTTACCCTAACCCTAACCCTAACCCTTACTCTAACCCTAACCCTTAACCTAAACCTTACACTTAATCTTAACTTTAACCTTACCCTTAAACTAATACATACCCTTACGTTTTCCTCACCATAACCCTAAAATTAACCGTAACCATTACCCTAACACTTATCCTTACCTAACCCTTACCCTAAACCTTACACTTACTCTTAACCTTAACCTTACCCTTAACATTAACCTAATACTTATGCATACGTTTTCCTGACTTTAACCCTAAAACTAACCCTAACCATTACCCTAACTCTTAACCTGACCCTAACCCTAACCCTAACCTTTACACTTACCCTTAGCCTTATACTTACCCTAATTCTTACCCATACCATAACCCATACCCTAACACATATTTGTACCCTTAACCTTACCGTTACCCTTAACCTTACCCTTACCCTTACCCTTACCCTTACCCTTACCCTTACCCTTACCCTTACCCTTAACCTAAGCCGAAACCTTAAACCTTACAGTAAACCTTACCCTTTCTGCTACACTTACCCTTAGCCTAAATCTAAGCCTTACACTTATCCTTACTGTAACCCTCACCCTTATCATTACCAATACCCTTACTCTTACCCTTACCCTAACCCTTATTCTTACACTTACTGTCACCTTTAACATTACCCTTACCCTAACACTTACACTTATCCTTATCCATACCCTTACCCTTACCCTAATCCTTACCCTTAACCTAACCCTAACCCTAAACCTTACCCCAGCCCTTACCTTGACCCTTACATTAACCCTAACCCTTACCCTAAAACTTACACTTCCTCTTAACCTTAACCTTAACCTTAACCTTAACCTTAAACTTACCCTTAACCGTTACCCTAACACTTACCCTTACGTTTCCCTCACCCTAACCCTAAAATTAACCCTAACCATTACCCTAACACTTACCCTTACCCTAACCCTAACCGTAACTCTAACCCTTACTCTAACCCTTACCCTGACCCGTACCCTTACACTTACCCTTACCCTAACCCTAACCCTTACCCTTACCATAACCCATACCCTAACACGTACTTGTAGCCTTAACCTTACCGTTCCCCTTACCCTTACCTTTACTGTCTCCGTTACCCTTACACTTACACTTGTCAGTCAGAACCAGTAAATAATGATACCCCCCCTTTTCTAGGGAGTTCTGAAAAATCAATTTGCCACTGTTGCCCCGAATAATTTCCTTTACCGATTATTCCGAATTTTATTCTGTTCTTGGTATTGGGGTTATTGTGTAAGCAAATGCTCCATTGTTGAGTTACTTGTTTTATCATTGTATATAAATTTCGTCCCACTAATGTCTGACAGGCTCTTATGCAGTGTGCCAGCTCCCCAATGCGTTTTATTGTGTTTTGTAAGAACTATGGGCCATGTCAAACTAGAGAGTATTACTATGTGGTTATCTTTTAAATATACTCATCCATCTGGTTTCATTTTACCTTTCAAATCTTCAATTAATTTTAAGTCTTCTTTTGTATAATTTGGATATAGTTTGGATTTTACCGTCTGGTATCAAAGACAATGCCTTCACCTCAGTTATTTCAGCTGCCTGCTTAGCCTCTGCCAATCGATTTCCAATTTCAAAATCGGTGTTCCCCTTTTGGTGTCCCTGACAATGCATGATAGCTACCTTTTCTGTTTGTTTTACAGCCTCTAACAATTTTAAACTTTCTTCAGCATACTTTATGTGTTTTCACTGAGCAGTCAGCAATCCATGTTCTTTCCAAATTGCTCCGTGAGCATGTACCACGCCGAATGTATATTTAGAATCTGTCCAAATATTTACCCTTTTTCCCGCTGCCAGTTCCAATGCTCTCGTGAGAGCAACTATCTCCGCCTTTTGAGCTGATGTTCCAGGGAGTAAAGGCTTAGACTCAATTACCTGCTGTGTAGTTGTTATAGCATATCCAGCTTTACGTTGTCTTTGCGTAACAAAACTGCTCCCATCCGTGAACCAAGTTTCTTCCGCATCTTCCATGGGCTCCTCCTTAAGGTCTGGTCGGCTGGAATACACAGTCTCTATAGTTTCTAAACAATCGTGAATCACAGGTTGCGCCGGAGCATCTCTAAGAAAAGAGGCTGGATTCACAATATTAGTTATCACAATTTCCACGTCGTCCTGTTCTACCAATATTGCTTGATATTTCAAAATCATCAATTCTTGTTTAAGTTGTTTAAAGACTTTTTGTGCTTCTCCAGTCCAGACTAACTTTGACTGGTTAATCTTTATCAATTCACATAGAGGCTTTACCAATAGTCCATCATTATAAATCCAAAGGCGACACCAACCTGTCATACCTAAAAAGGTTTGTAGCTCCTTTACCATTTGAGGTTCTGGAGTCCGGCAAATGACTTCCTTATGTTCAGTTCCTAGTTCTCGTTGTCCTTCCGAAATGTCAAATCCCAGATAGGTCACACTTTGTTGAGCCAGCTGGACTTTCTGTCAAGAGACTTGATATCCATTTAAACCCAGAAAATTAAGACGACTTATAGTCCATTGAATACAACTCCCTTTAGTCTCGGTAGCTATTAAGAGATCATGTACATATTGTAACAAAGCACCTTCAGTGTCTGGAGGCATCCATGTTTCGAGTTCCCTTGCTAATTGGTTTCCAAAAATAGTGGGGCTATTCTTGAATCCTTGAGGTAGTAATGTCTACGTAAGCTGCGTCTTTCTGCCTGAATCGGGATTTTCCCATTCAAAGGCGAATAGGTTTTGGCTTTCTGTGGCTAAGCCTAGGCAGAAGAAGGCGTCTTTTAAATCCAGAACGGTAAACCAGACTTGACTATTCTTTAATTTAGTCAGCAAAGTATAAGGGTTTGCCACTACTGGATGTATATCCTCAGTGATTTTATTTATGGCCCTCAAATCCTGAACTAGCCTATAGCTTTTTCATCTGCCTTTTTAGTTGGCAATATGGGTGTATTGTATTCTGATTCGCATTCAATCAATAATCCATACTGTAAAAATTTATTAATTCTCTCTTTAATTCCTTTCCTATCTTCTATCCTCAAAGGATATTACTTAACCTTAACGGGTTTCTCTCCTGGCTTTAATTTAATAATTATTAAGGTCACATTTTTAGCTCTTTCAGGGGTTTCAGTAGCCCAAACTCCTGGACATACTTGATCTGTGATCTCTAAAGGTATTTCACTTTTAGGGTCAGTTTGTATTAGTGCCAAGCTTAACACATTTGTTAGTTGTTCTTCTCCTATTCTTAATTCCATTTTCCCTTTATCAAAGACAATTTCTGCTCCTACTTGCTCTAATAAATCTCCACCTAAGAGTGCCCATGAGGAGTTAGGCATATATAAAAATCTGTGTATGCCCCATTGTTTCCCTAACTTGTACTTCAAAGGTTCACAAAAATAAGCCTTTTCGGTTACACCTTGTCCTGGTTTCAGTTAGAACAGAGTTAATTTTCTTCCTAGTAGCTGGTAGAATGCTATGTTTTGGCTTAGGATGAGAAGCGTGTTGATAACACCCTGATGTTTTAATTGTTGCAGAGCAGTGCTTATACCAAGCCAAGGACATCTCAGCTTCTTGCTCTGTCCTGCCAACAGGCAGGCTGGGGGTGCAGTAAGAGCTGGGAAGGGACAGACCCAGGACAGGTGACCCAAACTAGCCAAAGGGGTATTCCATAGCATCTGACGTCATGCTAAACAATATATAGGGGTGGCTAGCCGGGGGAGGGGGCCGGACTGCTCGGGGTTAGGCTGGGCATCGGTCAGCGGGTGGTGAGCAATTGCATTGTGCATCACTTGTTTGTACACATTATTAGTAGTAGTACTATTATCATCATTGTATTATTATTATTATTATTATTATTATTATTATTATTATTATTATTATTATTATTATTATTTTGTCTTATTAAACTGTCTTTATCTCAACTCATGGGCTTCACTTTCCATTTCTCTCCCCCGTCCCAGAGAGGGAGGGGGAGGGGGAGCAAACGGCTGCGTGATGTTTAGCTGCCGGCCGGGTTAAACCACGACACACCTTTTACCCTAACAAAATAATTCTGTGAAGGCATTAATGCTTGATTTAGAACTGAATACGTTGCCCCATATCAATAAGAAATTTCACTTCCATTCCTCTTCTAGCTTCATTATAACCAGCGGAGGATCCACTAGGGTATATTCCCCAGGTCCCCATTATTCCTGTTGAAATCAGGGGTCGATTATCCTAGGAAAAGGCTAGTCAATTTGTCCTCCGAAGCCAGGTCCAAACCGTTTTGTTTTTATTTATTTATTTATTTATTTATTTATTTATTTATTTATTTATTTATTTTCATTACATTTCAGAGTTGGTCCAAAAATTCCATAGGGGTTTCTTTTAGACCTTGTTGGAAGCATATTCTCAATTCCCAATTCATCCAGATTTTAGTATTTACTTAACCGTTCATAATTTTCGGGATGATTAGGGTCTTAGTGGGGGTCGGTCAGGGGAATGCAATTGTCCACAGTTCCCTGAGCGGTTCCATCGGCAATCTGAGCTCGCACATGAACTCAGGTTGTTTTAAGAGTTAACTGCTTTTCTGTTTCCATAACAACTCTCTCGGACCCATCATGGTCCCTTTGCCCCAAAGGGCTAACACCCATGATTTCAAGATCTCTGCCTCGGGCAGAGGCAGAACTATTATCATTCCTACATCCTCTTTCCCTGCTCATTCAACTTCAAACACCTTTAACACTTTCAACAACCCTTTTAACACTTTCTTTATCTTTCGCCAGCCTGTACTTCTCTAATGCCAACATCAAAGGCTCAGTCAGGGGCCAACTTAATTCCGTACCTTTTCCCACCAAGATGCTGAAACAACATCAGCATACAACATTTCATCCTGTTCTCCTTCTCAAAAAAAAACAACATTAACTGTAGCAAAATATTATAGTTTAAAGTTCCATTTAGGGGCCACTTTTCTCCCCATTCCAGCTTATAAAGCGGCCACCACTGATTACAATATTTTATCAATGTTTTCCTGTTCACACTTCCACCGGCAGATCCTCCAATATCCTTCCAGTGACTTAAAACACATCCTAACACACTTTTCTTTAAAATTTCACTGCTTGTTTGCCCCCCCATTTTCCAGTTCACACTTTAAGAATACACGTATCTCTTACTAAAGTGTGGGCACGCAGGTATCTTTCAATAGCGATGTCACAAAACTATTACTATTACCAGGAATATTGCCAAAATCACAATAACAATAATCAGAGTCAAATTCCACATGCGGTAAGTCAGAAAACCGAAATGTGTAACACCGTAACGATATCTTTCTTATGACAATGCCACGAACCTACTATTACCACCAAGAAAATAGCCAAAATCGCAGTAACAATAACCAGAGTTAAATACCATACTCCATGAGTCAGAAAAACGAAATAGGCAACACAATACCAGATGGACCTTAAAGTGAGCTCCTTCCTTAAGGTCCCCAAACATATACTTGTGGTGCTAACCACAAAGTATATACCAAACACTGCCTCGCAGAAGATCACCTTCTGACTTACAGACAGTTCCAGATGACCGGTCTACCAGAAAACCAAACCAGAATAAAGAATATACTCACTTACAATGATGGGGTCCTTGTCTGCCTCCGCAGTGATCCGGTGAGTGGAGGAGTCCCTCCGGGAAATCCCGGGGGTACCCTAGGGAGTCCTGTTCCCAGCGGGTCCTGCGGTCCGGCAGAGAGGTTCTCCCATCCGGTTCGCCAAATTGATTCAAAGATCGAAGCCGAAATTCCTTGAAGTGGTATATTCTTTATTGCAGCGCTGGATGCACGGGGGATCTCTCCACCTATCGTGCATACCCAAAGCAGAAAGCAGTCTTGAATTTATACAATCAATCTATCAATATTCTACAAGCACCTAGACATATGCATTACCTATCCCCTCCTTCCCTCGCTTCTCATGCTAATTAGCCTTTTGGCACCTTGCGCCTGCGCAGAGCCTTCCAAGAATTGTGGGCAGGGGTCTTTGGGACGTGGGCCGGGGTCTTTGGGAGGAAGATCCCGAGTCTTCCTCACAGTGTACTTTTCACCTTTGGTCAGGAATCTGCTGAATTGGCATGTTTCCTAATTGCAAGAGCTGGTTGTTGCTAATCCTTCCGTTTGTTGTATCTTTATACTGAATTCCAGGGTCCAGTTTTGAGATTTATAGTCCTTACATTTGTTTCTCTGTCCGTCTGCCGCTTCCTTATCATGAGTTCCAGTGTCTTGTTTCGAGATATACAGTCAATGTCTAGGGATTATCCTTGCCTCCCCAATGCCTCCCCAATACATCCTTAATCACTTACATTAACCCTAACCCTTAACCTAAACCTTACACTTACTCTTCACGTTAACCTTAGCTGTAACCTAATACTTACCCATACGTTTCCCTCACCCTAACCCTAAAATTAACCCTAACCATTACCCTAACACTTACCCTTACCCTAACCCTTACTCTAAACCTTACAATGACCCATACCCTTACACATACCCTTACCCTTACTCTTACCCTACCCTTACCCTTACCATAGCCCATACCCTAACACATCCTTCTACCCTTAACCTTACTGTTACCCTTACCCTTACTCTATCTGTTACTCTTACGCTTACCCTTAACATAAAACTTACTCTTAACCTTACCCTTACCATAAGCCATAGAACAACACTTACATGTTCACTTACGCTTACACTTACCCTAGCAACTACTCGTACAATTAACCTTACCCTTACCCTTACCAAACCATTACCCTTACCCTAATCCTTACCCTTTCTGCTACACTTACCCTTTGCCTAATTCTAAACCTTACCCTAACCCTCACCCTTACCCTTATCATTATGCTTACTTTAACCCTTAACCTAAACCTTACCCCAACCCTTACCCTGACCCTTACATTAACCCTAACCCTTACCCTAAACCTTACACTTACTCTTAACCTTAACCTTACCCTTAACATTAACCTAATACTTACGCATACGGTTTCCTGACTTTAACCCTAAAACTAACCCTAAACGTTACCCTAAAACTTAACCTTACCCTAATCCTTACCCTTACTCTAACCCTTACCCTGACCCGTACCCTTACACTTACCCTTACCCTTATACTTACCCTAATTCTTACCCATACCATAACCCATACCCTAACACATATTTGTACCCTTAACCTTACCGTTACCCTTAACCTTACCCTTACACTTTCCCTTACTCTATCCGTTACCCTTACGCTTACCCTTAACATAAACCTTACCCTTGACCTTACCCTTACCATAAGCCATACAACAACACTTACATGTGCACTTACGCTTACACTTACCCTAGCAATTACTCGTACCCTTACCCTTACCCTTACCCTTACCCTTACCCTTAACCTAAGCCGAAACCTTAAACCTTACCCTTTCTGCTACACTTACCCTTAGCCTAAATCTAAACCTTACACTTATCCTTACTTTAACCCTCACCCTTAGTATTACCAATACCCTTACTCTTACCCTTACCCTAACCCTTATTCTTACACTTACTGTTACCTTTAACATTACCCTTACCGTAACACTTACACTTATCCTTATCCATACCCTTACCCTTACCCTAATCCTTACCCTTAACCTAACCCTAACCCTAAACCTTACCCCAGCCCTTACCCTGACCCTTACATTAACCCTAACCCTTACCCTAACACTTACACTTCCTCTTAACCTTAACCTTAACCTTAAACTTACCCTTAACCGTTACCCTAACACTTACCCTTGCGTTTCCCTCACCCTAACCCTAAAATTAACCCTAACCATTACCCTAACACTTACCCTTACCCTAACCCTAACCCTTACTCTAACCCTTACTATAACCCTTACCCTGACCCGTACTTTTACACTTACCCTTACCCTAACCCTTACCCTTACTTTAACCCATACCCTAACACGTACTTGTAGCCTTAACCTTACCGTTCCCCTTACCCTTACCTTTACTGTCTCCGTTACCCTTACACTTACATGTAACATAAACCTTAACCTTAACCTTACCCTTATCATAAGTCATACAACAACACTTACATGTACGCTTACGCTTACACTTACCCTAGCAATTACTCGTACAATTACCCTTAACCTTACTATTAAGCTAACCCTAAACCTTACCTTTATCCTAACACTTACCCTTATCCTAAACCTTACCCTTTCTGCTACACTTACCCTTTGCCTAAATCTAACCATTACCCTAACCCTCACCCTTACCCTTACCATTATACTTACTTTTACCCTTAACCTAAACCTTACCCCAAACCTTACCCTGACCCTTACATTAACCCTAACCCTTACCCTAACCCTAACCCTTACTCTAACCCTAACCCTTAACCTAAACCTTACACTTAATCTTAACTTTAACCTTACCCTTAAACTAATACATACCCTTACGTTTTCCTCACCATAACCCTAAAATTAACCGTAACTATTACCCTAACACTTATCCTTACCTAACCCTAACCCTTACTCTAACTTTTACCCTGACCCTTAGACTTCCCCTTACCCTTACCCTTACCCTTACCCTATCCCTTACACTTATCCTTATCCATCCAACTTACGCTTTCCCTAACACTTAACCTTAGCCTAACCCTAACCCTAAACCTTACCTGAACCCTTACCCTTACCCTTACATTAACCCTTACCCTAAAACTTACACTTAACCTTAACCTTACCCTTAACCTTAACCTAATACTTACCCTTACTTTTCCCCCACCCTAACCCTAAAATTAACCCTAACCATTACCCCAACACTTAACCTTACCCTAACCCTTACCCTTACAATAACCCATACTCTAACACATACTTCTACCCGTACCCTTACCCTTACCTTAACCCTTACCCTTCCCGTAACCCTTACCCTTACCGTTACCGTTACCCTTACCGTTACCCTTACCCTTACCCTATCCCTTTCCCTTAACCTAACCCTAAACCTTACCCTTATCCTAACACTTACCCGTACCATAAGCCTTACCCTTTCTGCTACACTTACCCTTAGCCTAAATCTAAACCTGACACTTACCCTTAGCCTAACCCTCACCCTTACCATTACCCAGACCCTTATTCTTACCCTTACCTTTACACTTACGGTTACCATTAACCTTACCCTTACCCTAACACTTATCCTTAACCTAACCCTTACCCTAAACCTTACCCTAACCCTTACCCTGACCCTTACATTAACCCTAACCCTTACCCTAAACCTTACACTTACTCTTAACCTTTACCTTACCCTTAACATTGACCTAATACTTATGCGTACGTTTTCCTGACTTTAACCCTAAAACCAATCCTAACCATTACCCTAACTCTTAACCTGACCCTAACCCTAACCCTAACCCTTACACTTACCCTTACCCTTATACTTACCCTAATTCTTACCCATACCATAACCCATACCCTAACACATGTTTGTACCCTTAACCTTACCGTTACCCTTAACCTTACCCTTACCCTTACTCTATCCGTTACCCTTACGCTTACCCTTAACATAAACCTTACCCTTGACCTTACCCTTACCATAAGCCATACAACAACACTTACATGTACACTTATGCTTACACTTACCCTAGCAATTACTCGTACAATTACCCTTAACCTTGCTATTAAGCTAACCCTAAACCTTACCCTTATCCTAACACTTACCCTTATCCTAAACCTTACCCTTTCTGCTACACTTACCCTTTGCCTAATTCTAAACCTTACCCTAACCCTCAACCTTACCTAAATCTAACCATTACCTTAACCCTCACCCTTACCCTTACCATTATACTTACTTTTACCCTTAACCTAAACCTTACCCCAACCCTTACCCTCACCCTTATGATTCAAAGATCGAAGCCGAAATTCCTTGAAGTGGTATATTCTTTATTGCAGCGCTGGATGCACGGGGGATCTCTCCACCTATCGTGCATACCCAAAGCAGAAAGCAGTCTTGAATTTATACAATCAATCTATCAATATTCTACAAGCACCTAGACATATGCATTACCTATCCCCGCCTTCCCTCGCTTCTCATGCTAATTAGCCTTTTGGCACCTTGCGCCTGCGCAGAGCCTTCCAAGAATTGTGGGCAGGGGTCTTTGGGAGGAAGACCCCGAGTCTTCCTCACAGTGTACTTTTCACCTTTGGTCAAGAATCTGCTGAATTGGCATGTTTCTTAATTGCAAGAGCTGGTTGTTGCTAATTCTTCCGTTTGTTGTATCTTTATACTGAATTCCAGGGTCCAGTTTTGAGATTTATATTCCTTACATTTGTTTCCCTGTCCATCTGCCGCTTCCTTATCATGAGTTCCAGTGTCTTGTTTCGAGATATACAGTCAATGTCTGGGGATTGTCCTTGCCTCCCCAATGCCTCCCCAACACCTCCTTAATCAATCCCCTCTTTTCTTTTCCCATGCAAATTCTTTTGCATCAGATACTTTCATTATTTACAGTAACACAACAAAGCAGGCATCTAAAAAACATGCACACAAATATTCCTAACACTACTAATGCGATTAGAGCAATGAACACTTGTTTCAACCATTGAAAACTGGCAACCAGGAGGTTAACTTATTCCATAGTTCACTAAAACTCCACGAAAGATCATCTTTACTGATCTCATGTAGGACCCTTGTCTGCTTCCATATTTCTTCCAGGTCGGTAGAAATCCTTCCACTCTGATCTATATACATACAACAACTTGTGTTTATTACTGTACAGACTCCCCCTTGAGCGGCCAGTAACAAGTCTAGGGCCATCCAATTTTGTAATACTACCTGTGATAAACTAGATATCTCTTCTTGTTGAGCCTTTATAGCATCCAGAGTCTTGTTTTCTAACTTCTCTGTAATTGCAGAAATATTAACTATCGCCTTTTCCAATTCACTCACTCCTAACCATGGGATAAGCCATCGAACAAAACTATGAAAAGCGGTGTGTCTCTCTATCAGTGGATTGTTAATTTTTCGTCTGATTCTCTGGATATGATTTCTCAAGTAGGCTCGAGGCACTACATCATGTACTGTCATATTGGGGACTACCGCTCCAAGAGTGCAAGTTCCCTTCCAATTCTCAGGCAAGACCTTACGGGCTGTATCATTGCATAGCCAATACCACCCTTTTCCTTCTGGTACTGGCCAGCTGGTTGAATTTGCCCAACTGCTAGTTGTACTAATATCAATTGTTCGATTACAAGATGTCTGATTCCCCACAGAAGTAGTACCTGTATTTATACAATCCTGTTTTCCCATACCCTTAGGCGGGTTACACCTTTGTACACATACATAGGAAGATTCCAACGGCACGAAGCTACTAACATCTAGTTCCAAAACTTCTTCATATTTTCGACCCCAAGATGTGTTTTCCCACAAATTAGTCCAAGATAAGTTTGCAGGCAAGGGAATCCCGATTAACGATACACCCTTATTCCCATGCTGTGGCAGATGGGTGCATACCCAACAGTTCATCTTATTAGTTACTTGAGAAATTGTTTGTATTAAGGTCAGGTGTAAGTTCTCATCCCAAGTTGCCCACCCCAAATCCGAGAACCGCACCCCTGCAATCATTAGGATCTGGAAAACTGTAATTTTGTTGGTCCAATTGGAGTGGTGGTCCATATCCTCGCCAGGGCCTTCTTCACCCTTGAATTGTGGATCCAAGCTGCTTGCTCCTTAGTTTTAATGGCGGTATGTGTTGTCAGTAATACTTGGTATGGTTCCGTCCACTTTCCTTCCATTTTTCCTGTAGGGGTTGTCCTGAAAAAGTCTTTATATATATATAATCCCCGAGCTTAAAGGGGTAATTGTACGAGTAATTGCTAGGGTAAGTGTAAGCGTAAGTGTACACGTAAGTGTTGTTGTATGGCTTATGGTAAGGGTAAGGTCAAGGGTTTATGTTAAGGGTAAGCGTAAGGGTAACGGATAGAGTAAGGGAAAGTGTAAGGGTAAGGTTAAGGGTAATGGTAAGGTTAAGGGTACAAATATGTGTTAGGGTATGGGTTATGGTATGGGTAAGAACTAGGGTAAGTATAAGGGTAAGGGTAAGTGTAAGGGTACGGGTCAGGGTAAGGGTTAGAGTAAGGGTTACGGTTAGGGTTAGGGTAAGGTTAAGTGTTAGGGTAATGGTTAGGGTTAGTTTTAGGGTTAAAGTCAGGAAAACGTATGCGTAAGTATTAGGTTAATGTTAAGGGTAAGGGTAAGGTTAAGAGTAAGTATAAGGTTTAGGGTAAGGGTTAGGTTTAATGTAAGGGTCAGGGTAAGGGTTGGGGTAAGGTTTAGCTTAAGGGTTAAAGTCAGCATAATGATAAGGGTAAGGGTGAGGGTTAGGGTAAGGTTTAGAATTAGGCAAAGGGTAAGTGTAGCAGAAAGGGTAAGGATTACGGTAAGGGTAAGTGTTAGGATAAGGGTAAGGATGAGGGTTAGGTTAAGGATAAGGGTAATGGTTTGGTAAGGGTAAGGGTAAGGTTAATTGTACGAGTAGTTGCTAGGGTAAGCGTAAACATACGTGAACATGTAAGTGTTGTTCTATGGCTTATGGTAAGGGTAAGGTTAAGAGTAAGTTTTATGTTAAGGGTAAGCGTAAGAGTAACAGATAGAGAAAGGGTAAGGGTAACAGTAAGGTTAAGGGTAGAAGGATGTGTTAGGGTATGGGCTATGGTAAGGGTAAGGGTGGGGTAAGAGTAAGGGTAAGGGTATGTGTAAGGGTATGGGTCATTGTAAGGTTTAGAGTAAGGGTTAGGGTAATGGTTAGGGTGAGGGAAACGTAAGGGTAAGTATTAGGTTACAGCTAAGGTTAACGTGAAGAGTAAGTGTAAGGTTTAGGGTAAGGGTTAGGGTTAATATAAGTGATTAAGGATGTATTGGGGAGGCATTGGGGAGGCAAGGACAATCCCCAGACATTGACTGTATATCTCGAAACAAGACACTGGAACTCATGATAAGGAAGCGGCAGACGGACAGAGAAATGTAAGGACTATAAATCTCAAAACTGGACCCTGGAATTCAGTATAAAGATACAACAAACGGAAGGATTAGCAACAACCAGCTCTTGCAATTAGGAAACATGCCAATTCAGCAGATTCTTGACCAAAGGTGAAAAGTACACTGTGAGGAAGACTCGGGGTCTTCCTCCCAAAGACCCCTGCCCACGTCCCAAAGACCCCTGCCCACAATTCTTGGAAGGCTCTGCGCAGGCGCAAGGTGCCAAAAGGCTAATTAGCATGAGAAGCGAGGGAAGGAGGGGATAGGTAATGCATATGTATAGGTGCTTGTAGAATATTGATAGATTGATTGTATAAATTCAAGACTGCTTTCTGCTTTGGGTATGCACGATAGGTGGAGAGATCCCCCGTGCATCCAGCGCTGCAATAAAGAATATACCACTTCAAGGAATTTCGGCTTCGATCTTTGAATCAATTTGGCGAACCGGATGGGAGAACCTCTCTGCCGGACCGCAGGACCCGCTGGGAACAGGACTCCCTAGGGTACCCCCGGGATTTCCCGGAGGGACTCCTCCACTCACCGGATCACTGCGGAGGCAGACAAGGACCCCATCATTGTAAGTGAGTATATTCTTTATTCTGGTTTGGTTTTCTGGTAGACCGGTCATCTGGAACTGTCTGTAAGTCAGAAGGTGATCTTCTGCGAGGCAGTGTTTGGTATATACTTTGTGGTTAGCACCACAAGTATATGTTTGGGGACCTTAAGGAAGGAGCTCACTTTAAGGTCCATCTGGTATTGTGTTGCCTATTTCGTTTTTCTGACTCATGGAGTATGGTATTTAACTCTGGTTATTGTTACTGCGATTTTGGCTATTTTCTTGGTGGTAATAGTAGGTTCGTGGCATTGTCATAAGAAAGATATCGTTACGGTGTTACACATTTCGGTTTTCTGACTTACCGCATGTGGAATTTGACTCTGATTATTGTTATTGTGATTTTGGCAATATTCCTGGTAATAGTAATAGTTTTGTGACATCGCTATTGAAAGATACCTGCGTGCCCACATTTTAGTAAGAGATACGTGTATTCTTAAAGTGTGAACTGGAAAATGGGGGGGCAAACAAGCAGTGAAATTTTAAAGAAAAGTGTGTTAGGATGTGTTTTAAGTCACTGGAAGGATATTGAAGGATCTGCCGGTGGAAGTGTGAACAGGAAAACATTGATAAAATATTGTAATCAGTGGTGGCCGCTTTATAAGCTGGAATGGGGAGAAAAGTGGCCCCTAAATGGAACTTTAAACTATAATATTTTGCTACAGTTAATGTTGCTTTTTTTTGAGAAGGAGAACAGGATGAAATGTTGTATACTGATGTTGTTTCAGCATCTTGGTGGGAAAAGGTACGGAATTAAGTTGGCCCCTTGATGCGAGGACATCTGTTGTCGACGGAAGGAAGACACAGACGCTCAATATGAGTGATCAGTGAACTTCGATTTATTGGATAGCTCAGTCGTCTTTTATCTAATTCAATATAATTAGCTCATACATATTGCAAAAGCTAAGCTCATGATTGGTTAGTGCATTTCTCTATTTTATCAGCTAGTTTCTCACTCCCATCAACCGAAATAACACAGTTAGTACTTTCCCAGACCACCAACGGATATCGTGTCCTTGTACCTGAAACCTCCCTGAAACCTCCCAGATTTTACATACTTTCTCAGACTCATATGAGCTGCGTTCGATACTTTGTTAGCTCGCGACCTCCTAGTTGCTCAACATTCACATGACCTACTTCACTTAACCATTCCTCCACAATTCCCCCGTTTTTATTTTGGGCTACAAACACCTTCTCTGTTAGTTGTTCTAGTTTCCTAGATAAGCAGCTAAAGACTACCCGTGCAGCAATTATAATCAATACAATTAGAAGCAAAAGGCGAAGTCCCTCTTTGATTAAGTAAAAAACCCATCCCCCTACATTTCCAAAGACAAATTTAAGCCAATCATCAAACCAATTATTCTGTATCGTAATTTTTTGTGTATGATCCCTTAGCCATTTCAATTGATTGTGAATTGATTGCCCATGATCAGAGAGATTAAAGCAACACATTCCTTCTACATCTTCACACCCATGTCCTTGCGCTAAAAGCAAAAATCAATTGCAGCCCTATTTTGTAACACAGCATGCCTAAGACTATCCATATCTTGTGCCATTTCGGTAATAATCTCAGTTGTTACATTTGATTGTTTAACAGCCCAACAAGCAAGCTTATTAATGCTAGTCAAAGCATGTGCAGTTCCTACAGTCAGAAAAAGATCCATTAAGCAGAGTAATACTGGCAGAATATGGTGCTAACATTTCGCTCAGTTCCTTTGGATCCCCTATTGGGACCCCAAACAAGCATGTTCTGAAAGGATACATAACATAACACAACTATACAACTTAACCCTAATAACACTACAATTACTGTAAGCACTTAATGGTAACACAATTAATAGTAAGTAACACAACTTAATAGTAACACACTTAAACCTAATCACTTGATGGTGATCAAAGGCTGTTCTTGACAGTTGTCGAGGTGTCACAACCCACGTCGTTGTCAGAATAATTATCAGGAACCTCTTCATGGTTGTCTTCGGCGTGTGCAGATTCTAAAGCTGCTTCAGTCCACTTTGCAGTGATCCACTGGGTACCTGTTTCCGGCACCATTTCAAAATCTCTATAAGATTTTATAGCATTTTTGCAAGTAACCCTTTAACCACATTTATCACAGTACTACATGCAATCATGATTGACACCACAGCAAACAGAATCTTTAATCCCCCTTTGACTAATCCCAGTAACCATCTATGCATTGTTTCAAACAAATCAGTGAACCATTGATTGAAAGGATTGATACCATATTGACTCTTTCTCATGTGCTCTTTCAGGAAAGTAATGGATTTGTGAATTGACTCATTATGATCAAAAAGTTTTAAACAGTACGTTCCCTTAAGTTTCTCCAAGTGGCTACTTCACACAATGACTCCATACTTGTGAAACATGATTTTGCTCGACCAGTACTAATTTCCTATGATTTCAGCCTGTACTATGGCAATAAATGGGCTCTCACTAACACAGTACACAGCACACTCATACCCAGAGCACACTTGCACACCCAGAGCACACTTGCACACCCAGAGCACAATTGTACACTCAGAGCACAATTGTACACTCAGAGGCCTCTGGCACATCTCACTCTCAATCATACCACAACCTCAATCATACCACAAGAATATAATTTAGAATGATAAGCAAACAATACGTGCGGCCAATATAATTTAGAATCATAACCAAACAAACAAGTATTGTCTCTCATTGTGTTCCTCCTGAAGTGACTTGCAACACTTTGTTTTAAAACCTTACCCTTACACAAATACTTTCAACACAAAATACCTGGACATTTAAGAATAACACATACAATTATTAACACTCCAGTTAGTATCCCTTTTGCATTGCAAGGTAAACCTCTTATAAAAAGAATGCCAGAGAGAAGCAGCACAGCCGCCGCTGCTTCCATCAGACAGGCTGATGTCCGTCCCTCTGCTCTGTGCCGACTCACCACACGGTGAGGGTCGGCTGCCGTTCGATTCCGTGGAACTCCGAGTGCAGCGCTGCTCGTGGCGGTGACTGAGGGGGGGGGGAGGCTCCCATTGCCCTGTAGCCCCCTGAGGCAGCGTTATCGTTCTCACTGAAGGCGGCAGTGGGCAATCCCCAGCTCCAGCACTTCCCGGCAATCCCAGTCGCTCTGTAGCGGTAGCAGCAACTCTCTGCTCAGCCTGTTGTATAACTAAGGCATTAGTGACTGTTCTCCAAGGCTTCAATAATTTTTTAGCAGCCTTATTTTCATCAAACAATTTGTCCCCAAATTTACGCCACACTGTTTGTTCAAAAACTGTATCAGGATTGATAAAACAACCCTTAGCTACCCCATATGCTAATAATCCTGGTAAATCCTTTTTGCAGTCTATAAGCTGCGTGCTCCGCTTTTCTAAAAAGCATTTGAGCAAATCATACGCCGCTTGTCTCTCCATACCTTTATATACGTCGGTACCGTTGCAGCCTTTGCAAAGACCTCGGCGACGCTTTCCGGCGGGACCCTCTATAGGCTCATCCCGGGTGCGAGGACTCCCTTTCCGAGCTGCGGGTGCGGGGATTCCAGGTTTCTTGTCCATTCACCTTTCAGACCTTGGGTGCGGAGATTCAGCAATTTATAATCCTTTTCACCTCCTGAGCTGCGTTGCAGGACCGGTCCTCGTATTCCGTCCAACCGTGGCTCGCAGGTTCAACTCCAGCGCAGGTTCAACTCCAGCGAAGTCCCTGTTCCCGTATAGCTGGTCCCTGCTCGGGCGCCAATTGTTGCGAGGACGTCTGTTGTCGACGGAAGGAAGACACAGACGCTCAATATGAGTGATCAGTGAACTTCGATTTATTGGATAGCTCAGTCGTCTTTTATCTAATTCAATATAATTAGCTCATACATATTGCAAAAGCTAAGCTCATGATTGGTTAGTGCATTTCTCTATTTTATCAGCTAGTTTCTCACTCCCATCAACCGAAATAACACAGTTAGTACTTTCCCAGACCACCAACGGATATCGTGTCCTTGTACCTGAAACCTCCCTGAAACCTCCCAGATTTTACATACTTTCTCAGACTCATATGAGCTGCGTTCGATACTTTGTTAGCTCGCGACCTCCTAGTTGCTCAACATTCACATGACCTACTTCACTTAACCATTCCTCCACAATTCCCCCGTTTTTATTTTGGGCTACAAACACCTTCTCTGTTAGTTGTTCTAGTTTCCTAGATAAGCAGCTAAAGACTACCCGTGCAGCAATTATAATCAATACAATTAGAAGCAAAAGGCGAAGTCCCTCTTTGATTAAGTAAAAAACCCATCCCCCTACATTTCCAAAGACAAATTTAAGCCAATCATCAAACCAATTATTCTGTATCGTAATTTTTTGTGTATGATCCCTTAGCCATTTCAATTGATTGTGAATTGATTGCCCATGATCAGAGAGATTAAAGCAACACATTCCTTCTACATCTTCACACCCATGTCCTTGCGCTAAAAGCAAAAATCAATTGCAGCCCTATTTTGTAACACAGCATGCCTAAGACTATCCATATCTTGTGCCATTTCGGTAATAATCTCAGTTGTTACATTTGATTGTTTAACAGCCCAACAAGCAAGCTTATTAATGCTAGTCAAAGCATGTGCAGTTCCTACAGTCAGAAAAAGATCCATTAAGCAGAGTAATACTGGCAGAATATGGTGCTAACATTTCGCTCAGTTCCTTTGGATCCCCTATTGGGACCCCAAACAAGCATGTTCTGAAAGGATACATAACATAACACAACTATACAACTTAACCCTAATAACACTACAATTACTGTAAGCACTTAATGGTAACACAATTAATAGTAAGTAACACAACTTAATAGTAACACACTTAAACCTAATCACTTGATGGTGATCAAAGGCTGTTCTTGACAGTTGTCGAGGTGTCACAACCCACGTCGTTGTCAGAATAATTATCAGGAACCTCTTCATGGTTGTCTTCGGCGTGTGCAGATTCTAAAGCTGCTTCAGTCCACTTTGCAGTGATCCACTGGGTACCTGTTTCCGGCACCATTTCAAAATCTCTATAAGATTTTATAGCATTTTTGCAAGTAACCCTTTAACCACATTTATCACAGTACTACATGCAATCATGATTGACACCACAGCAAACAGAATCTTTAATCCCCCTTTGACTAATCCCAGTAACCATCTATGCATTGTTTCAAACAAATCAGTGAACCATTGATTGAAAGGATTGATACCATATTGACTCTTTCTCATGTGCTCTTTCAGGAAAGTAATGGATTTGTGAATTGACTCATTATGATCAAAAAGTTTTAAACAGTACGTTCCCTTAAGTTTCTCCAAGTGGCTACTTCACACAATGACTCCATACTTGTGAAACATGATTTTGCTCGACCAGTACTAATTTCCTATGATTTCAGCCTGTACTATGGCAATAAATGGGCTCTCACTAACACAGTACACAGCACACTCATACCCAGAGCACACTTGCACACCCAGAGCACACTTGCACACCCAGAGCACAATTGTACACTCAGAGCACAATTGTACACTCAGAGGCCTCTGGCACATCTCACTCTCAATCATACCACAACCTCAATCATACCACAAGAATATAATTTAGAATGATAAGCAAACAATACGTGCGGCCAATATAATTTAGAATCATAACCAAACAAACAAGTATTGTCTCTCATTGTGTTCCTCCTGAAGTGACTTGCAACACTTTGTTTTAAAACCTTACCCTTACACAAATACTTTCAACACAAAATACCTGGACATTTAAGAATAACACATACAATTATTAACACTCCAGTTAGTATCCCTTTTGCATTGCAAGGTAAACCTCTTATAAAAAGAATGCCAGAGAGAAGCAGCACAGCCGCCGCTGCTTCCATCAGACAGGCTGATGTCCGTCCCTCTGCTCTGTGCCGACTCACCACACGGTGAGGGTCGGCTGCCGTTCGATTCCGTGGAACTCCGAGTGCAGCGCTGCTCGTGGCGGTGACTGAGGGGGGGGGGAGGCTCCCATTGCCCTGTAGCCCCCTGAGGCAGCGTTATCGTTCTCACTGAAGGCGGCAGTGGGCAATCCCCAGCTCCAGCACTTCCCGGCAATCCCAGTCGCTCTGTAGCGGTAGCAGCAACTCTCTGCTCAGCCTGTTGTATAACTAAGGCATTAGTGACTGTTCTCCAAGGCTTCAATAATTTTTTAGCAGCCTTATTTTCATCAAACAATTTGTCCCCAAATTTACGCCACACTGTTTGTTCAAAAACTGTATCAGGATTGATAAAACAACCCTTAGCTACCCCATATGCTAATAATCCTGGTAAATCCTTTTTGCAGTCTATAAGCTGCGTGCTCCGCTTTTCTAAAAAGCATTTGAGCAAATCATACGCCGCTTGTCTCTCCATACCTTTATATACGTCGGTACCGTTGCAGCCTTTGCAAAGACCTCGGCGACGCTTTCCGGCGGGACCCTCTATAGGCTCATCCCGGGTGCGAGGACTCCCTTTCCGAGCTGCGGGTGCGGGGATTCCAGGTTTCTTGTCCATTCACCTTTCAGACCTTGGGTGCGGAGATTCAGCAATTTATAATCCTTTTCACCTCCTGAGCTGCGTTGCAGGACCGGTCCTCGTATTCCGTCCAACCGTGGCTCGCAGGTTCAACTCCAGCGCAGGTTCAACTCCAGCGAAGTCCCTGTTCCCGTATAGCTGGTCCCTGCTCGGGCGCCAATTGTTGCGAGGACGTCTGTTGTCGACGGAAGGAAGACACAGACGCTCAATATGAGTGATCAGTGAACTTCGATTTATTGGATAGCTCAGTCGTCTTTTATCTAATTCAATATAATTAGCTCATACATATTGCAAAAGCTAAGCTCATGATTGGTTAGTGCATTTCTCTATTTTATCAGCTAGTTTCTCACTCCCATCAACCGAAATAACACAGTTAGTACTTTCCCAGACCACCAACGGATATCGTGTCCTTGTACCTGAAACCTCCCTGAAACCTCCCAGATTTTACATACTTTCTCAGACTCATATGAGCTGCGTTCGATACTTTGTTAGCTCGCGACCTCCTAGTTGCTCAACATTCACATGACCTACTTCACTTAACCATTCCTCCACAATTCCCCCGTTTTTATTTTGGGCTACAAACACCTTCTCTGTTAGTTGTTCTAGTTTCCTAGATAAGCAGCTAAAGACTACCCGTGCAGCAATTATAATCAATACAATTAGAAGCAAAAGGCGAAGTCCCTCTTTGATTAAGTAAAAAACCCATCCCCCTACATTTCCAAAGACAAATTTAAGCCAATCATCAAACCAATTATTCTGTATCGTAATTTTTTGTGTATGATCCCTTAGCCATTTCAATTGATTGTGAATTGATTGCCCATGATCAGAGAGATTAAAGCAACACATTCCTTCTACATCTTCACACCCATGTCCTTGCGCTAAAAGCAAAAATCAATTGCAGCCCTATTTTGTAACACAGCATGCCTAAGACTATCCATATCTTGTGCCATTTCGGTAATAATCTCAGTTGTTACATTTGATTGTTTAACAGCCCAACAAGCAAGCTTATTAATGCTAGTCAAAGCATGTGCAGTTCCTACAGTCAGAAAAAGATCCATTAAGCAGAGTAATACTGGCAGAATATGGTGCTAACATTTCGCTCAGTTCCTTTGGATCCCCTATTGGGACCCCAAACAAGCATGTTCTGAAAGGATACATAACATAACACAACTATACAACTTAACCCTAATAACACTACAATTACTGTAAGCACTTAATGGTAACACAATTAATAGTAAGTAACACAACTTAATAGTAACACACTTAAACCTAATCACTTGATGGTGATCAAAGGCTGTTCTTGACAGTTGTCGAGGTGTCACAACCCACGTCGTTGTCAGAATAATTATCAGGAACCTCTTCATGGTTGTCTTCGGCGTGTGCAGATTCTAAAGCTGCTTCAGTCCACTTTGCAGTGATCCACTGGGTACCTGTTTCCGGCACCATTTCAAAATCTCTATAAGATTTTATAGCATTTTTGCAAGTAACCCTTTAACCACATTTATCACAGTACTACATGCAATCATGATTGACACCACAGCAAACAGAATCTTTAATCCCCCTTTGACTAATCCCAGTAACCATCTATGCATTGTTTCAAACAAATCAGTGAACCATTGATTGAAAGGATTGATACCATATTGACTCTTTCTCATGTGCTCTTTCAGGAAAGTAATGGATTTGTGAATTGACTCATTATGATCAAAAAGTTTTAAACAGTACGTTCCCTTAAGTTTCTCCAAGTGGCTACTTCACACAATGACTCCATACTTGTGAAACATGATTTTGCTCGACCAGTACTAATTTCCTATGATTTCAGCCTGTACTATGGCAATAAATGGGCTCTCACTAACACAGTACACAGCACACTCATACCCAGAGCACACTTGCACACCCAGAGCACACTTGCACACCCAGAGCACAATTGTACACTCAGAGCACAATTGTACACTCAGAGGCCTCTGGCACATCTCACTCTCAATCATACCACAACCTCAATCATACCACAAGAATATAATTTAGAATGATAAGCAAACAATACGTGCGGCCAATATAATTTAGAATCATAACCAAACAAACAAGTATTGTCTCTCATTGTGTTCCTCCTGAAGTGACTTGCAACACTTTGTTTTAAAACCTTACCCTTACACAAATACTTTCAACACAAAATACCTGGACATTTAAGAATAACACATACAATTATTAACACTCCAGTTAGTATCCCTTTTGCATTGCAAGGTAAACCTCTTATAAAAAGAATGCCAGAGAGAAGCAGCACAGCCGCCGCTGCTTCCATCAGACAGGCTGATGTCCGTCCCTCTGCTCTGTGCCGACTCACCACACGGTGAGGGTCGGCTGCCGTTCGATTCCGTGGAACTCCGAGTGCAGCGCTGCTCGTGGCGGTGACTGAGGGGGGGGGGAGGCTCCCATTGCCCTGTAGCCCCCTGAGGCAGCGTTATCGTTCTCACTGAAGGCGGCAGTGGGCAATCCCCAGCTCCAGCACTTCCCGGCAATCCCAGTCGCTCTGTAGCGGTAGCAGCAACTCTCTGCTCAGCCTGTTGTATAACTAAGGCATTAGTGACTGTTCTCCAAGGCTTCAATAATTTTTTAGCAGCCTTATTTTCATCAAACAATTTGTCCCCAAATTTACGCCACACTGTTTGTTCAAAAACTGTATCAGGATTGATAAAACAACCCTTAGCTACCCCATATGCTAATAATCCTGGTAAATCCTTTTTGCAGTCTATAAGCTGCGTGCTCCGCTTTTCTAAAAAGCATTTGAGCAAATCATACGCCGCTTGTCTCTCCATACCTTTATATACGTCGGTACCGTTGCAGCCTTTGCAAAGACCTCGGCGACGCTTTCCGGCGGGACCCTCTATAGGCTCATCCCGGGTGCGAGGACTCCCTTTCCGAGCTGCGGGTGCGGGGATTCCAGGTTTCTTGTCCATTCACCTTTCAGACCTTGGGTGCGGAGATTCAGCAATTTATAATCCTTTTCACCTCCTGAGCTGCGTTGCAGGACCGGTCCTCGTATTCCGTCCAACCGTGGCTCGCAGGTTCAACTCCAGCGCAGGTTCAACTCCAGCGAAGTCCCTGTTCCCGTATAGCTGGTCCCTGCTCGGGCGCCAATTGTTGCGAGGACGTCTGTTGTCGACGGAAGGAAGACACAGACGCTCAATATGAGTGATCAGTTAACTTCGATTTATTGGATAGCTCAGTCGTCTTTTATCTAATTCAATATAATTAGCTCATACATATTGCAAAAGCTAAGCTCATGATTGGTTAGTGCATTTCTCTATTTTATCAGCTAGTTTCTCACTCCCATCAACCGAAATAACACAGTTAGTACTTTCCCAGACCACCAACGGATATCGTGTCCTTGTACCTGAAACCTCCCCGAAACCTCCCTGAAACCTCCCAGATTTTACATACTTTCTCAGACTCATATGAGCTGCGTTCGATACTTTGTTAGCTCGCGACCTCCTAGTTGCTCAACATTCACATGTCCTACTTCACTTAACCATTCCTCAACAGCCCCTGACTGAGCCTTTGATGTTGGCATTAGAGAAGCACAGGCTGGCGAAAGATAAAGAAAGTGTTAAAAGGGTTGTTGAAAGTGTTAAAGGTGTTTGAAGTTGAATGAGCAGGGAAAGAGGATGTAGGAATGATAATAGTTCTGCCTCTGCCCGAGGCAGAGATCTTGAAATCATGGGTGTTAGCCCTTTGGGGCAAAGGGACCATGATGGGTCCGAGAGAGTTGTTATGGAAACAGAAAAGCAGTTAACTCTTAAAACAACCTGAGTTCATGTGCGAGCTCAGATTGCCGATGGAACCGCTCAGGGAACTGTGGACAATTGCATTCCCCTGACCGACCCCCACTAAGACCCTAATCATCCCGAAAATTATGAACGGTTAAGTAAATACTAAAATCTGGATGAATTGGGAATTGAGAATATGCTTCCAACAAGGTCTAAAAGAAACCCCTATGGAATTTTTGGACCCACTCTGAAATGTAATGAAAATAAATAAATAAATAAATAAATAAATAAAAACAAAACGGTTTGGACCTGGCTTCGGAGGACAAATTGACTAGCCTTTTCCTAGGATAATTGACCCCTGATTTCAACAGGAATAACGGGGACCTGGGGAATCTACCCTAGTGGATCCTCCGCTGGTTATAATGAAGCTAGAAGAGGAATGGAAGTGAAATTTCTTATTGATATGGGGCAACGTATTCAGTTCTAAATCAAGCATTAATGCCTTCACAGAATTATTTTGTTAGGGTAAAAGGTGTGTCGTGGTTTAACCCGGCCGGCAGCTAAACACCACGCAGCCGTTTGCTCCCCCTCCCCCTCCCTCTCTGGGACGGGGAGAGAAATGGAAAGTGAAGCCCGTGAGTTGAGATAAAGACAGTTTAATAAGACAAAATAATAATAATAATAATAATAATAATAATAATAATAATAATAGTACTACTACTAATAATGTGTACAAACAAGTGGTGCACAATGCAATTGCTCACCACCCGCTGACCGATGCCCAGCCTAACCCCGAGCAGTCCGGCCCCCTCCCCCGGCTAGCCACCCCTATATATTGTTTAGCATGACGTCAGATGCTATGGAATACCCCTTTGGCTAGTTTGGGTCACCTGTCCTGGGTCTGTCCCTTCCCAGCTCTTACTGCACCCCCAGCCTGCCTGTTGGCAGGACAGAGCAAGAAGCTGAGATGTCCTTGGCTTGGTATAAGCACTGCTCTGCAACAATTAAAACATCAGGGTGTTATCAACACTCTTCTCATCCTAAGTCAAAACATTGCATTCTACCAGCTACTAGGAAGAAAATTAACTCTGTTCTAACTGAAACCAGGACAAGGTGTAACCGAAAAGGCTTATTTTTGTGAACCTTTGAAGTACAAGTTAGGGAAACAATGGGGCATACACAGATTTTTATATATGCCTAACTCCTCATGGGCACTCTTAGGTGGAGATTTATTAGAGCAAGTAGGAGCAGAAATTGTCTTTGAAAAAGGGAAAATGGAATTAAGAATAGGAGAAGAACAACTAACAAATGTGTTAAGCTTGGCACTAATACAAACTGACCCTAAAAGTGAAATACCTTTAGAGATCACAGATCAAGTATGTCCAGGAGTTTGGGCTACTGAAACCCCTGAAAGAGCTAAAAATGTGACCTTAATAATTATTAAATTAAAGCCAGGAGAGAAACCCGTTAAGGTTAAGTAATATCCTTTGAGGATAGAAGATAGGAAAGGAATTAAAGAGAGAATTAATAAATTTTTACAGTATGGATTATTGATTGAATGCGAATCAGAATACAATACACCCATATTGCCAATTAAAAAGGCAGATGAAAAAGCTATAGGCTAGTTCAGGATTTGAGGGCCATAAATAAAATCACTGAGGATATACATCCAGTAGTGGCAAACCCTTATACTTTGCTGACTAAATTAAAGAATAGTCAAGTCTGGTTTACCGTACTGGATTTAAAAGACGCCTTCTTCTGCCTAGGCTTAGCCACAGAAAGCCAAAACCTATTCGCCTTTGAATGGGAAAATCCCGATTCAGGCAGAAAGACGCAGCTTACGTAGACATTACTACCTCAAGGATTCAAGAATAGCCCCACTATTTTTGGAAACCAATTAGCAAGGGAACTCGAAACATGGATGCCTCCAGACACTGAAGGTGCTTTGTTACAATATGTACATGATCTCTTAATAGCTACCGAGACTAAAGGGAGTTGTATTCAATGGACTATAAGTCGTCTTAATTTTCTGGGTTTAAATGGATATCAAGTCTCTTGACAGAAAGTCCAGCTGGCTCAACAAAGTGTGACCTATCTGGGATTTGACATTTCGGAAGGACAACGAGAACTAGGAACTGAACATAAGGAAGTCATTTGCCGGACTCCAGAACCTCAAATGGTAAAGGAGCTACAAACCTTTTTAGGTATGACAGGTTGGTGTCGCCTTTGGATTTATAATGATGGACTATTGGTAAAGCCTCTATGTGAATTGATAAAGATTAACCAGTCAAAGTTAGTCTGGACTGGAGAAGCACAAAAAGTCTTTAAACAACTTAAACAAGAATTGATGATTTTGAAATATCAAGCAATATTGGTAGAACAGGACGACGTGGAAATTGTGATAACTAATATTGTGAATCCAGCCTCTTTTCTTAGAGATGCTCCGGCGCAACCTGTGATTCACGATTGTTTAGAAACTATAGAGAATGTGTATTCCAGCCGACCAGACCTTAAGGAGGAGCCCATGGAAGATGCGGAAGAAACTTGGTTCACGGATGGGAGCAGTTTTGTTACGCAAAGACAACGTAAAGCTGGATATGCTATAACAACTACACAGCAGGTAATTGAGTCTAAGCCTTTACTCCCTGGAACATCAGCTCAAAAGGCGGAGATAGTTGCTCTCACGAGAGCATTGGAACTGGCAGCGGGAAAAAGGGTAAATATTTGGACAGATTCTAAATACACATTCGGCGTGGTACATGCTCATGGAGCAATTTGGAAAGAACATGGATTGCTGACTGCTCAGTGAAAACACATAAAGTATGCTGAAGAAAGTTTAAAATTGTTAGAGGCTGTAAAACAACCAGAAAAGGTAGCTATCATGCATTGTCAGGGACACCAAAAGGGGAACACCGATTTTGAAATTGGAAATCGATTGGCAGAGGCTAAGCAGGCAGCTGAAATAACTGAGGTGAAGGCATTGTCTTTGATACCAGACGGTAAAATCCAAACTATATCCAAATTATACAAAAGAAGACTTAAAATTAATTGAAGATTTGAAAGGTAAAATGAAACCAGATGGATGAGTATATTTAAAAGATAACCACATAGTAATACCCTCTAGTTTGACATGGCCCATAGTTCTTACAAAACACAATAAAACGCATTGGGGAGCTGGCACACTGCATAAGAGCCTGAGTCAGACATTAGTGGGACGAAATTTATATACAATGATAAAACAAGTAACTCAACAATGGAGCATTTGCTTACACAATAACCCCAATACCAAGAATAGAATAAAATTCGGAATAATCGGTAAAGGAAATTATTCGGGGCAACAGTGGCAAATTGATTTTTCAGAACTCCCTAGAAAAGGGGGGTATCATTATTTACTGGTTCTGACTGACACGTTTTCAGGAAGGCCTGAAGCCTTTCCTTGTCGAACAAACAAAGCAAGAGAAGTGGTTAAAGTCTTGTTAAATGAAATAATACCATGCTTTGGGATTCTAGTAGCAATGTCTTCTGATAGAGTTCACATTTTTGTGCACAAGTGGTAGAACAGATAAGTAAGATTCTAAAGATAGATTGGCAACTGCATACTCCTTATAGACCACAGGCAAGTGGACAGGTAGAAAAAATGAACCATTTAATTAAACAATAAATAGCTAAAATTGGATAAGAAGCTAATTTGTCATGGCCTCAATCCCTCCCTTTAGCATTACTTGGAATTAGAGTTAAACCTAGAATAAAAGGGAATTTGAGTCCCTTCAAAATCTTATATGGAAGGCCGTAGCAATTTCTATTTAGTGGAGAGGACCTAACGCAGTTAGGATCAGAATATTTATATGCTTATATAACTGAACTTCAGAAACAATTAAATAAAGTACATAAATTTGTTTTAGGGACCAGGGCTAGAGGGTTGGATCAACCAATCCACCCCTTTAAGCTCGGGGATTTTATATATATATAAAGACTTTTTCAGGACAACCCCTACAGGAAAAATGGAAGGAAAGTGGACGGAACCATACCAAGTATTACTGACAACACATACCGCCATTAAAACTAAGGAGCAAGCAGCTTGGATCCACAATTCAAGGGTGAAGAAGGCCCTGGCGAGGATATGGACCACCACTCCAATTGGACCAACAAAATTACAGTTTTCCAGATCCTAATGATTGCAGGGGTGCGGTTCTCGGATTTGGGGTGGGCAACTTGGGATGAGAACTTACACCTGACCTTAATACAAACAATTTCTCAAGTAACTAATAAGATGAACTGTTGGGTATGCACCCATCTGCCACAGCATGGGAATAAGGGTGTATCGTTAATCGGGATTCCCTTGCCTGCAAACTTATCTTGGACTAATTTGTGGGAAAACACATCTTGGGGTCGAAAATATGAAGAAGTTTTGGAACTAGAAGTTAGTAGCTTCGTGCCGTTGGAATCTTCCTATGTATGTGTACAAAGGTGTAACCCGCCTAAGGGTATGGGAAAACAGGATTGTATAAATACAGGTACTACTTCTGTGGGGAATCAGACATCTTGTAATCGAACAATTGATATTAGTACAACTAGCAGTTGGGCAAATTCAACCAGCTGGCCAGTACCAGAAGGGAAAGGGTGGTATTGGCTATGCAATGATACAGCCCGTAAGGTCTTGCCTGAGAATTGGAAGGGAACTTGCACTCTTGGAGCGGTAGTCCCCAATATGACAGTACATGATGTAGTGCCTCGAGCCTACTTGAGAAATCATATCCAGAGAATCAGATGAAAAATTAACAATCCATTGATAGAGAGACACACCGCTTTTCATAGTTTTGTTCGATGGCTTATCCCATGGTTAGGAGTGAGTGAATTGGAAAAGGCGATAGTTAATATTTCTGCAATTACAGAGAAGTTAGAAAACAAGACTCTGGATGCTATAAAGGCTCAACAAGAAGAGATATCTAGTTTATCACAGGTAGTATTACAAAATTGGATGGCCCTAGACTTGTTACTGGCCGCTCAAGGGGGAGTCTGTACAGTAATAAACACAAGTTGTTGTATGTATATAGATCAGAGTGGAAGGATTTCTACCGACCTGGAAGAAATATGGAAGCAGACAAGGGTCCTACATGAGATCAGTAAAGATGATCTTTCGTGGAGTTTTAGTGAACTATGGAATAAGTTAACCTCCTGGTTGCCAGTTTTCAATGGTTGAAACAAGTGTTCATTGCTCTAATCGCATTAGTAGTGTTAGGAATATTTGTGTGCATGTTTTTTAGATGCCTGCTTTGTTGTGTTACTGTAAATAATGAAAGTATCTGATGCAAAAGAATTTGCATGGGAAAAGAAAAGAGGGGATTGATTAAGGAGGTATTGGGGAGGCATTGGGGAGGCAAGGACAATCCCCAGACATTGACTGTATATCTCGAAACAAGACACTGGAATTCATGATAAGGAAGCGGCAGACGGACAGAGAAATGTAAGGACTATAAATCTCAAAACTGGACCCTGGAATTCAGTATAAAGATACAACAAACGGAAGAATTAGCAACAACCAGCTCTTGCAATTAAGAAACATGCCAATTCAGCAGATTCCTGACCAAAGGTGAAAAGTACACTGTGAGGAAGACTCGGGGTCTTCCTCCCAAAGACCCCTGCCCACGTCCCAAAGACCCCTGCCCACAATTCTTGGAAGGCTCTGCGCAGGCGCAAGGTGCCAAAAGGCTAATTAGCATGAGAAGCGAGGGAAGGCGGGGATAGGTAATGCATATGTCTAGGTGCTTGTAGAATATTGATAGATTGATTGTATAAATTCAAGACTGCTTTCTGCTTTGGGTATGCACGATAGGTGGAGAGATCCCCCGTGCATCCAGCGCTGCAATAAAGAATATACCACTTCAAGGAATTTCGGCTTCGATCTTTGAATCAATTTGGCGAACCAGATGGGACAAACTCTCTGCCGAACCGCAGGACCCGCTGGGAACAGGACTCCCTAGGGTACCCCCGGGATTTCCCGGAGGGACTCCTCGACTCACCGGATCACTGCGGAGGCAGACAAGGACCCCATCATTGTAAGTGAGTATATTCTTTATTCTGGTTTGGTTTTCTGGTAGACCGGTCATCTGGAACTGTCTGTAAGTCAGAAGGTGATCTTCTGCGAGGCAGTGTTTGGTATATACTTTGTGGTTAGCACCACAAGTATATGTTTGGGGACCTTAAGGAAGGAGCTCACTTTAAGGTCCATCTGGTATTGTGTTGCCTATTTCGTTTTTCTGACTCATGGAGTATGGTATTTAACTCTGGTTATTGTTACTGCGATTTTGGCTATTTTCTTGGTGGTAATAGTAGGTTCGTGGCATTGTCATAAGAAAGATATCGTTACGGTGTTACACATTTCGGTTTTCTGACTTACCGCATGTGGAATTTGACTCTGATTATTGTTATTGTGATTTTGGCAATATTCCTGGTAATAGTAATAGTTTTGTGACATCGCTATTGAAAGATACCTGCGTGCCCACATTTTAGTAAGAGATACGTGTATTCTTAAAGTGTGAACTGGAAAATGGGGGGGCAAACAAGCAGTGAAATTTTAAAGAAAAGTGTGTTAGGATGTGTTTTAAGTCACTGGAAGGATATTGGAGGATCTGCCGGTGGAAGTGTGAACAGGAAAACATTGATAAAATATTGTAATCAGTGGTGGCCGCTTTATAAGCTGGAATGGGGAGAAAAGTGGCCCCTAAATGGAACTTTAAACTATAATATTTTGCTACAGTTAATGTTGCTTTTTTTTGAGAAGGAGAACAGGATGAAATGTTGTATACTGATGTTGTTTCAGCATCTTGGTGGGAAAAGGTGGGAAAATTAAGTTGGTCCCTGACTGAGCCTTTGATGTTGGCATTAGAGAAGTACAGGCTGGCGAAAGATAAAGAAAGTGTTAAAAGGGTTGTTGAAAGTGTTAAAGGTGTTTGAAGTTGAATGAGCAGGGAAAGAGGATGTAGGAATGATAATAGTTCTGCCTCTGCCCGAGGCAGAGATCTTGAAATCATGGGTGTTAGCCCTTTGGGGCAAAGGGACCATGATGGGTCCGAGAGAGTTGTTATGGAAACAGAAAAGCAGTTAACTCTTAAAACAACCTGAGTTCATGTGCGAGCTCAGATTGCCAATGGAACCGCTCAGGGAACTGTGGACAATTGCATTCCCCTGACCGACCCCCACTAAGACCCTAATCATCCCGAAAATTATGAACGGTTAAGTAAATACTAAAACCTGGATGAATTGGGAATTGAGAATATGCTTCCAACAAGGTCTAAAAGAAACCCCTATGGAATTTTTGGACCAACTCTGAAATGTAATGAAAATAAATAAATAAATAAATAAATAAATAAAAACAAAACGGTTTGGACCTGGCTTCGGAGGACAAATTGACTAGCCTTTTCCTAGGATAATTGACCCCTGATTTCAACAGGAATAACGGGGACCTGGGGAATCTACCCTAGTGGATCCTCCGCTGGTTATAATGAAGCTAGAAGAGGAATGGAAGTGAAATTTCTTATTGCTATGGGGCAACGTATTCAGTTCTAAATCAAGCATTAATGCCTTCACAGAATTATTATGTTAGGGTAAAAGGTGTGTCGTGGTTTAGCCTGGCTGGCAGCTAAACACCACGCAGCCGTTTGCTCCCCCTCCCCCTCCCTCTCTGGGACGGGGGAGAGAAATGGAAAGTGAAGCCCGTGAGTTGAGATAAAGACAGTTTAATAAGACAAAATAATAATAATAATAATAATAATAATAATAATAATAATAATAGTACTACTACTAATAATGTGTACAAACAAGTGGTGCACAATGCAATTGCTCACCACCCGCTGACCGATGCCCAGCCTAACCCCGAGCAGTCCGGCCCCCTCCCCCGGCTAGCCACCCCTATATATTGTTTAGCATGACGTCAGATGCTATGGAATACCCCTTTGGCTAGTTTGGGTCACCTGTCCTGGGTCTGTCCCTTCCCAGCTCTTACTGCACCCCCAGCCTGCCTGTTGGCAGGACAGAGCAAGAAGCTGAGATGTCCTTGGCTTGGTATAAGCACTGCTCTGCAACAATTAAAACATCAGGGTGTTATCAACACTCTTCTCATCCTAAGTCAAAACATTGCATTCTACCAGCTACTAGGAAGAAAATTAACTCTGTTCTAACTGAAACCAGGACAAGGTGTAACCGAAAAGGCTTATTTTTGTGAACCTTTGAAGTACAAGTTAGGGAAACAATGGGGCATACACAGATTTTTATATATGCCTAACTCCTCATGGGCACTCTTAGGTGGAGATTTATTAGAGCAAGTAGGAGCAGAAATTGTCTTTGAAAAAGGGAAAATGGAATTAAGAATAGGAGAAGAACAACTAACAAATGTGTTAAGCTTGGCACTAATACAAACTGACCCTAAAAGTGAAATACCTTTAGAGATCACAGATCAAGTATGTCCAGGAGTTTGGGCTACTGAAACCCCTGAAAGAGCTAAAAATGTGACCTTAATAATTATTAAATTAAAGCCAGGAGAGAAACCCGTTAAGGTTAAGTAATATCCTTTGAGGATAGAAGATAGGAAAGGAATTAAAGAGAGAATTAATAAATTTTTACAGTATGGATTATTGATTGAATGCGAATCAGAATACAATACACCCATATTGCCAATTAAAAAGGCAGATGAAAAAGCTATAGGCTAGTTCAGGATTTGAGGGCCATAAATAAAATCACTGAGGATATACATCCAGTAGTGGCAAACCCTTATACTTTGCTGACTAAATTAAAGAATAGTCAAGTCTGGTTTACCGTACTGGATTTAAAAGACGCCTTCTTCTGCCTAGGCTTAGCCACAGAAAGCCAAAACCTATTCGCCTTTGAATGGGAAAATCCCGATTCAGGCAGAAAGACGCAGCTTACGTAGACATTACTACCTCAAGGATTCAAGAATAGCCCCACTATTTTTGGAAACCAATTAGCAAGGGAACTCGAAACATGGATGCCTCCAGACACTGAAGGTGCTTTGTTACAATATGTACATGATCTCTTAATAGCTACCGAGACTAAAGGGAGTTGTATTCAATGGACTATAAGTCGTCTTAATTTTCTGGGTTTAAATGGATATCAAGTCTCTTGACAGAAAGTCCAGCTGGCTCAACAAAGTGTGACCTATCTGGGATTTGACATTTCGGAAGGACAACGAGAACTAGGAACTGAACATAAGGAAGTCATTTGCCGGACTCCAGAACCTCAAATGGTAAAGGAGCTACAAACCTTTTTAGGTATGACAGGTTGGTGTCGCCTTTGGATTTATAATGATGGACTATTGGTAAAGCCTCTATGTGAATTGATAAAGATTAACCAGTCAAAGTTAGTCTGGACTGGAGAAGCACAAAAAGTCTTTAAACAACTTAAACAAGAATTGATGATTTTGAAATATCAAGCAATATTGGTAGAACAGGACGACGTGGAAATTGTGATAACTAATATTGTGAATCCAGCCTCTTTTCTTAGAGATGCTCCGGCGCAACCTGTGATTCACGATTGTTTAGAAACTATAGAGAATGTGTATTCCAGCCGACCAGACCTTAAGGAGGAGCCCATGGAAGATGCGGAAGAAACTTGGTTCACGGATGGGAGCAGTTTTGTTACGCAAAGACAACGTAAAGCTGGATATGCTATAACAACTACACAGCAGGTAATTGAGTCTAAGCCTTTACTCCCTGGAACATCAGCTCAAAAGGCGGAGATAGTTGCTCTCACGAGAGCATTGGAACTGGCAGCGGGAAAAAGGGTAAATATTTGGACAGATTCTAAATACACATTCGGCGTGGTACATGCTCATGGAGCAATTTGGAAAGAACATGGATTGCTGACTGCTCAGTGAAAACACATAAAGTATGCTGAAGAAAGTTTAAAATTGTTAGAGGCTGTAAAACAACCAGAAAAGGTAGCTATCATGCATTGTCAGGGACACCAAAAGGGGAACACCGATTTTGAAATTGGAAATCGATTGGCAGAGGCTAAGCAGGCAGCTGAAATAACTGAGGTGAAGGCATTGTCTTTGATACCAGACGGTAAAATCCAAACTATATCCAAATTATACAAAAGAAGACTTAAAATTAATTGAAGATTTGAAAGGTAAAATGAAACCAGATGGATGAGTATATTTAAAAGATAACCACATAGTAATACCCTCTAGTTTGACATGGCCCATAGTTCTTACAAAACACAATAAAACGCATTGGGGAGCTGGCACACTGCATAAGAGCCTGAGTCAGACATTAGTGGGATGAAATTTATATACAATGATAAAACAAGTAACTCAACAATGGAGCATTTGCTTACACAATAACCCCAATACCAAGAATAGAATAAAATTCGGAATAATCGGTAAAGGAAATTATTCGGGGCAACAGTGGCAAATTGATTTTTCAGAACTCCCTAGAAAAGGGGGGTATCATTATTTACTGGTTCTGACTGACACGTTTTCAGGAAGGCCTGAAGCCTTTCCTTGTCGAACAAACAAAGCAAGAGAAGTGGTTAAAGTCTTGTTAAATGAAATAATACCATGCTTTGGGATTCTAGTAGCAATGTCTTCTGATAGAGTTCACATTTTTGTGCACAAGTGGTAGAACAGATAAGTAAGATTCTAAAGATAGATTGGCAACTGCATACTCCTTATAGACCACAGGCAAGTGGACAGGTAGAAAAAATGAACCATTTAATTAAACAATAAATAGCTAAAATTGGATAAGAAGCTAATTTGTCATGGCCTCAATCCCTCCCTTTAGCATTACTTGGAATTAGAGTTAAACCTAGAATAAAAGGGAATTTGAGTCCCTTCAAAATCTTATATGGAAGGCCGTAGCAATTTCTATTTAGTGGAGAGGACCTAACGCAGTTAGGATCAGAATATTTATATGCTTATATAACTGAACTTCAGAAACAATTAAATAAAGTACATAAATTTGTTTTAGGGACCAGGGCTAGAGGGTTGGATCAACCAATCCACCCCTTTAAGCTCGGGGATTTTATATATATATAAAGACTTTTTCAGGACAACCCCTACAGGAAAAATGGAAGGAAAGTGGACGGAACCATACCAAGTATTACTGACAACACATACCGCCATTAAAACTAAGGAGCAAGCAGCTTGGATCCACAATTCAAGGGTGAAGAAGGCCCTGGCGAGGATATGGACCACCACTCCAATTGGACCAACAAAATTACAGTTTTCCAGATCCTAATGATTGCAGGGGTGCGGTTCTCGGATTTGGGGTGGGCAACTTGGGATGAGAACTTACACCTGACCTTAATACAAACAATTTCTCAAGTAACTAATAAGATGAACTGTTGGGTATGCACCCATCTGCCACAGCATGGGAATAAGGGTGTATCGTTAATCGGGATTCCCTGGCCTGCAAACTTATCTTGGACTAATTTGTGGGAAAACACATCTTGGGGTCGAAAATATGAAGAAGTTTTGGAACTAGAAGTTAGTAGCTTCGTGCCGTTGGAATCTTCCTATGTATGTGTACAAAGGTGTAACCCGCCTAAGGGTATGGGAAAACAGGATTGTATAAATACAGGTACTACTTCTGTGGGGAATCAGACATCTTGTAATCGAACAATTGATATTAGTACAACTAGCAGTTGGGCAAATTCAACCAGCTGGCCAGTACCAGAAGGGAAAGGGTGGTATTGGCTATGCAATGATACAGCCCGTAAGGTCTTGCCTGAGAATTGGAAGGGAACTTGCACTCTTGGAGCGGTAGTCCCCAATATGACAGTACATGATGTAGTGCCTCGAGCCTACTTGAGAAATCATATCCAGAGAATCAGATGAAAAATTAACAATCCATTGATAGAGAGACACACCGCTTTTCATAGTTTTGTTCGATGGCTTATCCCATGGTTAGGAGTGAGTGAATTGGAAAAGGCGATAGTTAATATTTCTGCAATTACAGAGAAGTTAGAAAACAAGACTCTGGATGCTATAAAGGCTCAACAAGAAGAGATATCTAGTTTATCACAGGTAGTATTACAAAATTGGATGGCCCTAGACTTGTTACTGGCCGCTCAAGGGGGAGTCTGTACAGTAATAAACACAAGTTGTTGTATGTATATAGATCAGAGTGGAAGGATTTCTACCGACCTGGAAGAAATATGGAAGCAGACAAGGGTCCTACATGAGATCAGTAAAGATGATCTTTCGTGGAGTTTTAGTGAACTATGGAATAAGTTAACCTCCTGGTTGCCAGTTTTCAATGGTTGAAACAAGTGTTCATTGCTCTAATCGCATTAGTAGTGTTAGGAATATTTGTGTGCATGTTTTTTAGATGCCTGCTTTGTTGTGTTACTGTAAATAATGAAAGTATCTGATGCAAAAGAATTTGCATGGGAAAAGAAAAGAGGGGATTGATTAAGGAGGTATTGGGGAGGCATTGGGGAGGCAAGGACAATCCCCAGACATTGACTGTATATCTCGAAACAAGACACTGGAATTCATGATAAGGAAGCGGCAGACGGACAGAGAAATGTAAGGACTATAAATCTCAAAACTGGACCCTGGAATTCAGTATAAAGATACAACAAACGGAAGAATTAGCAACAACCAGCTCTTGCAATTAAGAAACATGCCAATTCAGCAGATTCCTGACCAAAGGTGAAAAGTACACTGTGAGGAAGACTCGGGGTCTTCCTCCCAAAGACCCCTGCCCACGTCCCAAAGACCCCTGCCCACAATTCTTGGAAGGCTCTGCGCAGGCGCAAGGTGCCAAAAGGCTAATTAGCATGAGAAGCGAGGGAAGGCGGGGATAGGTAATGCATATGTCTAGGTGCTTGTAGAATATTGATAGATTGATTGTATAAATTCAAGACTGCTTTCTGCTTTGGGTATGCACGATAGGTGGAGAGATCCCCCGTGCATCCAGCGCTGCAATAAAGAATATACCACTTCAAGGAATTTTGGCTTCGATCTTTGAATCAATTTGGCGAACCAGATGGGACAAACTCTCTGCCGAACCGCAGGACCCGCTGGGAACAGGACTCCCTAGGGTACCCCCGGGATTTCCCGGAGGGACTCCTCGACTCACCGGATCACTGCGGAGGCAGACAAGGACCCAATCATTGTGAGTGAGTATATTCTTTATTCTGGTTTGGTTTTCTGGTAGACCGGTCATCTGGAACTGTCTGTAAGTCAGAAGGTGATCTTCTGCGAGGCAGTGTTTGGTATATACTTTGTGGTTAGCACCACAAGTATATGTTTGGGGACCTTAAGGAAGGAGCTCACTTTAAGGTCCATCTGGTATTGTGTTGCCTATTTCGTTTTTCTGACTCATGGAGTATGGTATTTAACTCTGGTTATTGTTACTGCGATTTTGGCTATTTTCTTGGTGGTAATAGTAGGTTCGTGGCATTGTCATAAGAAAGATATCGTTACGGTGTTACACATTTCGGTTTTCTGACTTACCGCATGTGGAATTTGACTCTGATTATTGTTATTGTGATTTTGGCAATATTCCTGGTAATAGTAATAGTTTTGTGACATCGCTATTGAAAGATACCTGCGTGCCCACATTTTAGTAAGAGATACGTGTATTCTTAAAGTGTGAACTGGAAAATGGGGGGGCAAACAAGCAGTGAAATTTTAAAGAAAAGTGTGTTAGGATGTGTTTTAAGTCACTGGAAGGATATTGGAGGATCTGCCGGTGGAAGTGTGAACAGGAAAACATTGATAAAATATTGTAATCAGTGGTGGCCGCTTTATAAGCTGGAATGGGGAGAAAAGTGGCCCCTAAATGGAACTTTAAACTATAATATTTTGCTACAGTTAATGTTGCTTTTTTTTGAGAAGGAGAACAGGATGAAATGTTGTATACTGATGTTGTTTCAGCATCTTGGTGGGAAAAGGTGGGAAAATTAAGTTGGTCCCTGACTGAGCCTTTGATGTTGGCATTAGAGAAGTACAGGCTGGCGAAAGATAAAGAAAGTGTTAAAAGGGTTGTTGAAAGTGTTAAAGGTGTTTGAAGTTGAATGAGCAGGGAAAGAGGATGTAGGAATGATAATAGTTCTGCCTCTGCCCGAGGCAGAGATCTTGAAATCATGGGTGTTAGCCCTTTGGGGCAAAGGGACCATGATGGGTCCGAGAGAGTTGTTATGGAAACAGAAAAGCAGTTAACTCTTAAAACAACCTGAGTTCATGTGCGAGCTCAGATTGCCAATGGAACCGCTCAGGGAACTGTGGACAATTGCATTCCCCTGACCGACCCCCACTAAGACCCTAATCATCCCGAAAATTATGAACGGTTAAGTAAATACTAAAACCTGGATGAATTGGGAATTGAGAATATGCTTCCAACAAGGTCTAAAAGAAACCCCTACGGAATTTTTGGACCAACTCTGAAATGTAATGAAAATAAATAAATAAATAAATAAATAAATAAATAAACAAAACGGTTTGGACCTGGCTTCGGAGGACAAATTGACTAGCCTTTTCCTAGGATAATCGACCCCTGATTTCAACAGGAATAACGGGGACCTGGGGAATCTACCCTAGTGGATCCTCCGCTGGTTATAATGAAGCTAGAAGAGGAATGGAAGTGAAATTTCTTATTGCTATGGGGCAACGTATTCAGTTCTAAATCAAGCATTAATGCCTTCACAGAATTATTATGTTAGGGTAAAAGGTGTGTCGTGGTTTAACCTGGCTGGCAGCTAAACACCACGCAGCCGTTTGCTCCCCCTCCCCCTCCCTCTCTGGGACGGGGGAGAGAAATGGAAAGTGAAGCCCGTGAGTTGAGATAAAGACAGTTTAATAAGACAAAATAATAATAATAATAATAATAATAATAATAATAATAATAATAATAATAATAGTACTACTACTAATAATGTGTACAAACAAGTGGTGCACAATGCAATTGCTCACCACCCGCTGACCGATGCCCAGCCTAACCCCGAGCAGTCCGGCCCCCTCCCCCGGCTAGCCACCCCTATATATTGTTTAGCATGACGTCAGATGCTATGGAATACCCCTTTGGCTAGTTTGGGTCACCTGTCCTGGGTCTGTCCCTTCCCAGCTCTTACTGCACCCCCAGCCTGCCTGTTGGCAGGACAGAGCAAGAAGCTGAGATGTCCTTGGCTTGGTATAAGCACTGCTCTGCAACAATTAAAACATCAGGGTGTTATCAACACTCTTCTCACCCTAAGTCAAAACATTGCATTCTACCAGCTACTAGGAAGAAAATTAACTCTGTTCTAACTGAAACCAGGACAAGGTGTAACCGAAAAGGCTTATTTTTGTGAACCTTTGAAGTACAAGTTAGGGAAACAATGGGGCATACACAGATTTTTATATATGCCTAACTCCTCATGGGCACTCTTAGGTGGAGATTTATTAGAGCAAGTAGGAGCAGAAATTGTCTTTGAAAAAGGGAAAATGGAATTAAGAATAGGAGAAGAACAACTAACAAATGTGTTAAGCTTGGCACTAATACAAACTGACCCTAAAAGTGAAATACCTTTAGAGATCACAGATCAAGTATGTCCAGGAGTTTGGGCTACTGAAACCCCTGAAAGAGCTAAAAATGTGACCTTAATAATTATTAAATTAAAGCCAGGAGAGAAACCCGTTAAGGTTAAGTAATATCCTTTGAGGATAGAAGATAGGAAAGGAATTAAAGAGAGAATTAATAAATTTTTACAGTATGGATTATTGATTGAATGCGAATCAGAATACAATACACCCATATTGCCAATTAAAAAGGCAGATGAAAAAGCTATAGGCTAGTTCAGGATTTGAGGGCCATAAATAAAATCACTGAGGATATACATCCAGTAGTGGCAAACCCTTATACTTTGCTGACTAAATTAAAGAATAGTCAAGTCTGGTTTACCGTACTGGATTTAAAAGACGCCTAGGCTTAGCCACAGAAAGCCAAAACCTATTCGCCTTTGAATGGGAAAATCCCGATTCAGGCAGAAAGACGCAGCTTACGTAGACATTACTACCTCAAGGATTCAAGAATAGCCCCACTATTTTTGGAAACCAATTAGCAAGGGAACTCGAAACATGGATGCCTCCAGACACTGAAGGTGCTTTGTTACAATATGTACATGATCTCTTAATAGCTACCGAGACTAAAGGGAGTTGTATTCAATGGACTATAAGTCGTCTTAATTTTCTGGGTTTAAATGGATATCAAGTCTCTTGACAGAAAGTCCAGCTGGCTCAACAAAGTGTGACCTATCTGGGATTTGACATTTCGGAAGGACAACGAGAACTAGGAACTGAACATAAGGAAGTCATTTGCCGGACTCCAGAACCTCAAATGGTAAAGGAGCTACAAACCTTTTTAGGTATGACAGGTTGGTGTCGCCTTTGGATTTATAATGATGGACTATTGGTAAAGCCTCTATGTGAATTGATAAAGATTAACCAGTCAAAGTTAGTCTGGACTGGAGAAGCACAAAAAGTCTTTAAACAACTTAAACAAGAACTGATGATTTTGAAATATCAAGCAATATTGGTAGAACAGGACGACGTGGAAATTGTGATAACTAATATTGTGAATCCAGCCTCTTTTCTTAGAGATGCTCCGGCGCAACCTGTGATTCACGATTGTTTAGAAACTACAGAGACTGTGTATTCCAGCCGACCAGACCTTAAGGAGGAGCCCATGGAAGATGCGGAAGAAACTTGGTTCACGGATGGGAGCAGTTTTGTTACGCAAAGACAACGTAAAGCTGGATATGCTATAACAACTACACAGCAGGTAATTGAGTCTAAGCCTTTACTCCCTGGAACATCAGCTCAAAAGGCGGAGATAGTTGCTCTCACGAGAGCATTGGAACTGGCAGCGGGAAAAAGGGTAAATATTTGGACAGATTCTAAATACACATTCGGCGTGGTACATGCTCATGGAGCAATTTGGAAAGAACATGGATTGCTGACTGCTCAGTGAAAACACATAAAGTATGCTGAAGAAAGTTTAAAATTGTTAGAGGCTGTAAAACAACCAGAAAAGGTAGCTATCATGCATTGTCAGGGACACCAAAAGGGGAACACCGATTTTGAAATTGGAAATCGATTGGCAGAGGCTAAGCAGGCAGCTGAAATAACTGAGGTGAAGGCATTGTCTTTGATACCAGACGGTAAAATCCAAACTATATCCAAATTATACAAAAGAAGACTTAAAATTAATTGAAGATTTGAAAGGTAAAATGAAACCAGATGGATGAGTATATTTAAAAGATAACCACATAGTAATACCCTCTAGTTTGACATGGCCCATAGTTCTTACAAAACACAATAAAACGCATTGGGGAGCTGGCACATTGCATAAGAGCCTGAGTCAGACATTAGTGGGACGAAATTTATATACAATGATAAAACAAGTAACTCAACAATGGAGCATTTGCTTACACAATAACCCCAATACCAAGAATAGAATAAAATTCGGAATAATCGGTAAAGGAAATTATTCGGGGCAACAGTGGCAAATTGATTTTTCAGAACTCCCTAGAAAAGGGGGGTATCATTATTTACTGGTTCTGACTGACACGTTTTTCAGGAAGGCCTGAAGCCTTTCCTTGTCAAACAAACAAAGCAAGAGAAGTGGTTAAAGTCTTGTTAAATGAAATAATACCATGCTTTGGGATTCTAGTAGCAATGTCTTCTGATAGAGTTCACATTTTTGTGCGCAAGTGGTAGAACAGATAAGTAAGATTCTAAAGATAGATTGGCAACTGCATACTCCTTATAGACCACAGGCAAGTGGACAGGTAGAAAAAATGAACCATTTAATTAAACAATAAATAGCTAAAATTGGATAAGAAGCTAATTTGTCATGGCCTCAATCCCTCCCTTTAGCATTACTTGGAATTAGAGTTAAACCTAGAATAAAAGGGAATTTGAGTCCCTTCAAAATCTTATATGGAAGGCTGTAGCAATTTCTATTTAGTGGAGAGGACCTAACGCAGTTAGGATCAGAATATTTATATGCTTATATAACTGAACTTCAGAAACAGTTAAATAAAGTACATAAATTTGTTTTAGGGACCAGGGTTATATGGACCACCACTCCAATTGGACCAACAAAATTACAGTTTTCCAGATCCTAATGATTGCAGGGGTGCGGTTCTCGGATTTGGGGTGGGCAACTTGGGATGAGAACTTACACCTGACCTTAATACAAACAATTTCTCAAGTAACTAATAAGATGAACTGTTGGGTATGCACCCATCTGCCACAGCATGGGAATAAGGGTGTATCGTTAATCGGGATTCCCTTGCCTGCAAACTTATCTTGGACTAATTTGTGGGAAAACACATCTTGGGGTCGAAAATATGAAGAAGTTTTGGAACTAGAAGTTAGTAGCTTCGTGCCGTTGGAATCTTACTATGTATGTGTACAAAGGTGTAACCCGCCTAAGGGTATGGGAAAACAGGATTGTATAAATACAGGTACTACTTCTGTGGGGAATCAGACATCTTGTAATCGAACAATTGATATTAGTACAACTAGCAGTTGGGCAAATTCAACCAGCTGGCCAGTACCAGAAGGACAAGGGTGGTATTGGCTATGCAATGATACAGCCCGTAAGGTCTTGCCTGAGAATTGGAAGGGAACTTGCACTCTTGGAGCGGTAGTCCCCAGTATGACAGTACATGATGTAGTGCCTCGAGCCTACTTGAGAAATCATATCCAGAGAATCAGACGAAAAATTAACAATCCATTGATAGAGAGACACACCGCTTTTCATAGTTTTGTTCGATGGCTTATCCCATGGTTAGGAGTGAGTGAATTGGAAAAGGCGATAGTTAATATTTCTGCAATTACAGAGAAGTTAGAAAACAAGACTCTGGATGCTATAAAGGCTCAACAAGAAGAGATATCTAGTTTATCACAGGTAGTATTACAAAATCGGATGGCCCTAGACTTGTTACTGGCCGCTCAGGGGGGAGTCTGTACAGTAATAAACACAAGTTGTTGTATGTATATAGATCAGAGTGGAAGGATTTCTACCGACCTGGAAGAAATATGGAAGCAGACAAGGGTCCTACATGAGATCAGTAAAGATGATCTTTCGTGGAGTTTTAGTGAACTATGGAATAAGTTAACCTCCTGGTTGCCAGTTTTCAATGGTTGAAACAAGTGTTCATTGCTCTAATCGCATTAGTAGTGTTAGGAATATTTGTGTGCATGTTTCTTAGATGCCTGCTTTGTTGTGTTACTGTAAATAATGAAAGTATCTGATGCAAAAGAATTTGCATGGGAAAAGAAAAGAGGGGATTGATTAAGGAGGTATTGGGGAGGCATTGGGGAGGCAAGGACAATCCCCAGACATTGACTGTATATCTCGAAACAAGACACTGGAACTCATGATAAGGAAGCGGCAGACGGACAGAGAAACAAATGTAAGGACTATAAATCTCAAAACTGGACCCTGGAATTCAGTATAAAGATACAACAAACGGAAGAATTAGCAACAACCAGCTCTTGCAATTAAGAAACATGCCAATTCAGCAGATTCTTGACCAAAGGTGAAAAGTACACTGTGAGGAAGACTCGGGGTCTTCCTCCCAAAGACCCCTGCCCACGTCCCAAAGACCCCTGCCCACAATTCTTGGAAGGCTCTGCGCAGGCGCAAGGTGCCAAAAGGTTAATTAGCATGAGAAGCGAGGGAAGGCGGGGATAGGTAATGCATATGTATAGGTGCTTGTAGAATATTGATAGATTGATTGTATAAATTCAAGACTGCTTTCTGCTTTGGGTATGCACGATAGGTGGAGAGATCCCCCGTGCATCCAGCGCTGCAATAAAGAATATACCACTTCAAGGAATTTCGGCTTCGATCTTTGAATCATAAGGGTGAGGGTAAGGGTTGGGGTAAGGTTTAGGTTAAGGGTAAAAGTAAGTATAATGGTAAGGGTAAGGGTGAGGGTTAAGGTAATGGTTAGATTTAGGTAAGGGTGAGGGTTAGGGTAAGGTTTAGAATTAGGCAAAGGGTAAGTGTAGCAGAAAGGGTAAGGTTTAGGATAAGGGCAAGTGTTAGGATAAGGGTAAGGTTTAGGGTTAGCTTAATAGCAAGATTAAGGGTAATTGTACGAGTAATTGCTAGGGTAAGTGTAAGCATAAGTGTACATGTAAGTGTTGTTGTATGGCTTATGGTAAGGGTAAGGTCAAGGGTTTATGTTAAGGGTAAGCGTAAGGGTAACGGATAGAGTAAGGGAAAGGGTAAGGTTAAGGGTAACGGTTAGGGTTAAGGGTACAAATATGTGTTAGGATATGGGTTATGGTATGGGTAAGAATTAGGGTAAGTATAAGAGTAAGGGTAAGTGTAAGGGTACGGGTCAGGGTAAGGGTTAGAGTAAGGGTTGTCAGGGTTAGGGTAAGGTTAAGTGTTAGGGTAATGGTTAGGGTTAGTTTTAGGGTTAAAGTCAGGAAAACGTATGCGTAAGTATTAGGTTAATGTTAAGGGTAAGGTAAAGGTTAAGAGTAAGTGTAAGGTTTAGGGTAAGGGTTAGGGTTAATGTAAGGTTCGGGGTAAGGTTTAGGTTAAGGGTTAAAGTAAGCATAATGATAAGGGTAAGGGTGAGGGTTAGGGTAAGGTTTAGAATTAGGCAAAGGGTAAGTGTAGCAGAAAGGGTAAGGATTAGGGTAAGGGTAAGTGTTAGGATAAGGGTAAGGTTGAGGATTAGGTCAAGGTTAAGGTTAATGGTTTTGTAAGGGTAAGGTTAATTGTACGAGTAATTGCTAGGGTAAGTGTAAACGTAAGTGAACATGTAAGTGTTGTTCTATGCCTTATGGTAAGGGTAAGGTTAAGAGTAAGTTTTATGTTAAGTGTAAGAGTAACAGATAGTGTAAGGGTGAATGTAACAGTAAGGTTAAAAGTAGAAGTATGTGTTAGGGTATGGGCTATGGTAAGGGTAAGGGTAGGGTAAGAGTAAGGGTAAGGGTATGTGTAAGGGTATGGGTCATTGTAAGGTTTAGAGTAAGGGTTAGGGTAATGGTTAGGGTTAATTTTAGGGTTATGGTGAGGGAAAAGTAAGGGTAAGTATTAGGTTACAGCTAAGGTTAACGTTAAGAGTAAGTGTAAGGTTTAGGGTAAGGGTTAGGGTTAATGTAAGGGTCAGGGTAAGGGTTGGGGTAAGGTTTAGGTTAAGGGTAAAAGTAAGTATAATGTTAAGGGTGAGGGTTAGGGTAATGGTTAGATTTAGGTAAGGGTGAGGGTTAGGGTAAGGTTTAGAATTAGGCAAAGGGTAAGTGTAGCAGAAAGGATAAGGTTTAGGATAAGCGTAAGTGTTAGGATAAGGGTAAGGTTTAGGGTTAGCTTAATAGTAATGTTAAGGGTAATTGTACGAGTAATTGCTAGGGTAAGTGCAAGCGGAAGTGTACATGTAAGTGTTGTTGTATGGCTTATGATAAGGGTAAGGTTAAGGTTAAAGTTTATGTCAAGTGTAAGTGTAAGGGTAAGGGAGACAGTAAAGGTAAGGGTAAGGGGAACGGTAAGGTTAAGGCTACAAGTACGTGTTAGGGTATGGGTTAAGGTAAGGGTAAGGGTTAGGGTAAGGGTAAGTGTAAGGGTACGGGTGAGGGTAAGGGTTAGAGTTACGGTTAGGGTTAGGGTAAGGGTAAGTGTTAGGGTAATGGTTAGGGTTAATTTTAGGGTTAGGGTGAGGGAAACGTAAGGGTAAGTATTAGGTTACAGCTAAGGTTAACGTTAAGAGTAAGTGTAAGGTTTAGGGTAAGGGTTAGGGTTAATGTAAGGGTCAGGGTAAGGGTTGGGGTAAGGTTTAGGTTAAGGGTAAAAGTAAGTATAATGTTAAGGGTGAGGGTTAGGGTAATGGTTAGATTTAGGTAAGGGTGAGGGTTAGGGTAAGGTTTAGAATTAGGCAAAGGGTAAGTGTAGCAGAAAGGATAAGGTTTAGGATAAGCGTAAGTGTTAGGATAAGGGTAAGGTTTAGGGTTAGCTTAATAGTAATGTTAAGGGTAATTGTACGAGTAATTGCTAGGGTAAGTGCAAGCGGAAGTGTACATGTAAGTGTTGTTGTATGGCTTATGATAAGGGTAAGGTTAAGGTTAAAGTTTATGTCAAGTGTAAGTGTAAGGGTAAGGGAGACAGTAAAGGTAAGGGTAAGGGGAACGGTAAGGTTAAGGCTACAAGTACGTGTTAGGGTATGGGTTAAGGTAAGGGTAAGGGTTAGGGTAAGGGTAAGTGTTAGGGTAATGGTTAGGGTTAATTTTAGGGTTAGGGTGAGGGAAACGTAAGGGTAAGTGTTAGAGTAATGGTTAAGGGTAAGGTTAAGGTTAAGAGGAAGTGTAAGTTTTAGGGTAAGGGTTAGGGTTAATGTAAGGGTCAGGGTAAGGGCTGGGGTAAGGTTTAGGGTTAGGGTTAGGATAAGGGTAAGGATTAGGGTAAGGGTAAGGGTATGGATAAGGATAAGTGTAAGTGTTAGGGTAAGGGTAATGTTAAAGGTAACAGTAAGTGTAAGGAGAAGGGTTAGGGTAAGGGTATTGGTAATGATAAGGGTGAGGTTTACAGTAAGGGTAAGTGTAAGGCTTAGATTTAGGCTAAGGGTAAGTGTAGCAGAAAGGTTTAAGGTTTCGGCTTAGGTTAAGGGTAAGGGTAAGGGTAAGGGTAATTCTACGAGTAATTGCTAGGGTAAGTGCAAGCGGAAGTGTACATGTAAGTGTTGTTGTATGGCTTATGGTAAGGGTAAGGTCAAGGGTAAGGTTTATGTTAAGGGTAAGCGTAAGGGTAACGGATAGAGTAAGGGAAAGTGTAAGGGTAAGGTTAAGGGTAACGGTAAGGTTAAGGGTACAAACATGTGTTAGGGTATGGGTTATGGTATGGGTAAGAATTAGGGTAAGTATAAGGGTAAGGGTAAGTGTAAGGGTACAGGTCAGTGTAAGGGTTAGAGTAAGGGTTAGGGTTAGGGTAAGGTTAAGTGTTAGGGTAATGGTTAGGGTTAGTTTTAGGGTTAAAGTCAGGAAACCGTATGCGTAAGTATTAGGTTAATGTTAAGGGTAAGGTAAAGGTTAAGAGTAAGTGTAAGGTTTAGGGTAAGGGTTAGGGTTAATGTAAGGGTCAGGGTAAGGGTTGGGGTAAGGTTTAGGTTAAGGGTTAAAGTAAGCATAATGATAAGGGTAAGGGTGAGGCTTAGGGCAAGGTTTAGAATTAGGCAAAGGGTAAGTGTAGCAGAAAGGGTAAGGATTACGGTAAGGGTAAGTGCTAGGATAAGGGTAAGGTTGAGGGTTAGGTCAAGGTTAAGGGTAATTGGTAAGGGTAAGGGTAAGGTTAATTGTACGAGTAGTTGCTAGGGTAAGTGTAAACGTAAGTGAACATGTAAGTGTTGTTGTATGGCTTATGGTAAGGGTAAGGGTAGGGTAAGAGTAAGGGTAAGGGTATGTGTAAGGGTATGGGTCATTGTAAGGTTTAGAGTAAGGGTTAGGGTAAGGGTAAGTGTTAGGGTAATGGTTAGGGTTAATTTTAGGGTTAGGGTGAGGGAAACGTAAGGGTAAGTATTAGGTTACAGCTAAGGTTAACGTTAAGAGTAAGTGTAAGGTTTAGGTTAAGGGTTAGGGTTAATGTAAGTGATTAAGGATGTATTGGGGAGGCATTGGGGAGGCAAGGACAATCCCCAGACATTGACTGTATATCTCGAAACAAGACACTGGAACTCATGATAAGGAAGCGGCAGACGGACAGAGAAACAAATGTAAGGACTATAAATCTCAAAACTGGACCCTGGAATTCAGTATAAAGATACTACAAACGGAAGAATTAGCAACAACCAGCTCTTGCAATTAAGAAACATGCCAATTCAGCAGATTCCTGACCAAAGGTGAAAAGTACACTGTGAGGAAGACTCGGGGTCTTCCTCCCAAAGACCCCTGCCCACGTCCCAAAGACCCCTGCCCACAATTCTTGGAAGGCTCTGCGCAGGCGCAAGGTGCCAAAAGGCTAATTAGCATGAGAAGCGAGGGAAGGCGGGGATAGGTAATGCATATGTCTAGGTGCTTGTAGAATATTGATAGATTGATTGTATAAATTCAAGACTGCTTTCTGCTTTGGGTATGCACGATAGGTGGAGAGATCCCCCGTGCATCCAGCGCTGCAATAAAGAATATACCACTTCAAGGAATTTCGGCTTCGATCTTTGAATCATAAGGGTCAGGGTTAGGGTTGGGGTAAGGTTTAGGTTAAGGGTAAAAGTAAGTATAATGGTAAGGGTAAGGGTGAGGGTTAGGGTAATGGTTAGATTTAGGTAAGGGTGAGGGTTAGGGTAAGGTTTAGAATTAGGCTAAGGGTAAGTGTAGCAGAAAGGGTAAGGCTTAGGATAAGGGTAAGTGTTAGGATAAGGGTAAGGTTTAGGGTTAGGTTAAGGGTAAGGGATAGGTTAAGGGTAAGGGTAACGGTAACGGTAAGGGTACCGGTAACGGTAAGGGTAAGGGTTACGGTAAGTGTAAGGGTTATGGTAAGGGTAAGGGTACGGGTAGAAGTATGTGTTAGAGTATGGGTTATGGTACGGGTAAGGGTTAGGGTAAGGTTAAGTGTTGGGGTAATGGTTAGGGTTAATTTTAGGGTTAGGGTGGGGGAAAAGTAAGGGTAAGTATTAGGTTAAGGTTAATTGTAAGGTTAAGGTTAAGTGTAAGTTTTAGGGTAAGGGTTAATGTAAGGGTAAGGGTAAGGGTTCAGGTAAGGTTTAGGGTTAGGGTTAGGCTAAGGTTAAGTGTTAGGGAAAGCGTAAGTTGTATGGATAAGGATAAGTGTAAGGGATAAGGTAAGGGTAAGTGTTAGGGTAAGGGTAAGGTTAATGGTAACCGTAAGTGTAAGGGTACGGGTTAGGGTAAGGGTAATGGTTAGATTTAGGCAAAGGGTAAGTGTAGCAGAAAGAGTAAGGTTTACGGTAAGGGTAAGTGTTAGGATAAGGGTAAGGTTTAGGGTTAGCTTAATAGTAAGGTTAAGGGTAATTGTACGAGTAATTGCTAGGGTAAGTGTAAGCGTAAGCGTACATGTAAGTGTTGTTGTATGGCTTATGATAAGGGTAAGGTTAAGGTTAAGGTTTATGTTAAGTGTAAGTGTAAGGGTAACGGAGACAGTAAAGGTAAGGGTAAGGGGAACGGTAAGGTTAAGGCTACAAGTACGTGTTAGGGTATGGGTTATGGTAAGGGTAAGGGTTAGGGTAAGGGTAAGTGTAAGGGTACGGGTCAGGGTAAGGGTTAGAGTAAGGGTTAGAGTTACGGTTAGGGTTAGGGTAAGGGTAAGTGTTAGGGTAATGGTTAGGGTTAATTTTAGGGTTAGGGTGAGGGAAACGTAAGGGTAAGTGTTAGGGTAACGGTTAAGGGTAAGGTTAAGGTTAAGGTCAAGAGGAAGTGTAAGTTTTAGGGTAAGGGTTAGGGTTAATGTAAGGGTCAGGGTAAGGGCTGGGGTAAGGTTTAGGGTTAGGGTTAGGTTAAGGGTAAGGATTAGGGTAAGGGTAAGGGTATGGATAAGGATAAGTGTAAGTGTTAGGGTAAGGGTAATGTTAAAGGTAACAGTAAGTGTAAGGAGAAGGGTTAGGGTAAGGGTAAGAGTAAGGGTATTGGTAATGATAAGGGTGAGGGTTACAGTAAGGATAAGTGTAAGGTTTAGATTTAGGCTAAGGGGAAGTGTAGCAGAAAGGGTAAGGTTTACTGTAATGTTTAAGGTTTCGGCTTAGGTTAAGGGTAAGGGTAAGGGTAATTGTACGAGTAATTGCTAGGGTAAGGTCAAGCGTAAGTGTACATGTAAGTGTTGTTGTATGGCTTATGGTAAGGGTAAGGTCAAGGGTTTATGTTAAGGGTAAGCGTAAGGGTAACGGATAGAGTAAGGGAAAGTGTAAGGGTAAGGTTAAGGGTAACGGTAAGGTTAAGGGTACAAATATGTGTTAGGGTATGGGTTATGGTATGGGTAAGAATTAGGGTAAGTATAAGGTTAAGGGTAAGTGTAAGGGTACGGGTCAGGGTAAGGGTTAGAGTAAGGGTTAGGGTTAGGGTAAGGTTAAGTGTTAGGGTAATGGTTAGGGTTAGTTTTAGGGTTAAAGTCAGGAAACCGTATGCGTAAGTATTAGGTTAATGTTAAGGGTAAGGGTAAGGTTAAGGTTAAGAGTAAGAGTAAGGTTTAGGGTAAGGCTTAGGGTTAATGTAAGGGTCAGGGTAAGGGTTGGGGTAAGGTTTAGGTTAAGGTTTAAAGTAAGCATAATGATAAGGGTAAGGGTGAGGCTTAGGGTAAGGTTTAGAATTAGGCAAAGGGTAAGTGTAGCAGAAAGGGTAAGGATTACGGTAAGGGTATGTGTTAGGATAAGGGTAAGGTTGAGGGTTAGGTTAAGGGTAAGGGTAATGGTTTGGTAAGGGTAAGGGTAAGGTTAATTGTACGAGTAGTTGCTAGGGTAAGCGTAAACGTACGTGAATATGTAAGTGTTGTTCTATGGCTTATGGTAAGGGTAAGGTTAAGAGTAAGTTTTATGTTACGGATAAGCGTAAGAGTAACAGATAGAGTAAGGGTAAGGGTAACAGTAAGGTTAAGGGTAGAAGGATGTGTTAGGGTATGGGCTATGGTAAGGGTAAGGGTGGGGTAAGAGTAAGGGTAAGGGTATGTGTAAGGGTATGGGTCATTGTAAGGTTTAGAGTAAGGGTTAGGGTAAGGGTAAGTGTTAGGGTCATGGTTATGGTTAATTTTAGGGTTAGGGTGAGGGAAACGTAAGGGTAAGTATTAGGTTACAGCTAAGGTTAACGTGAAGAGTAAGTGTAAGGTTTAGGTTAAGGGTTAGGGTTAATGTAAGTGATTAAGGATGTATTGGGGAGGCACTGGGGAGGCAAGGACAATCCCCAGACATTGACTGTATATCTCGAAACAAGACACTGGAACTCATGATAAGGAAGCAGCAGACGGACAGAGAAATGTAAGGACTATAAATCTCAAAACTGGACCCTGGAATTCAGCATAAAGATACAACAAACGGAAGAATTAGCAACAACCAGCTCTTGCAATTAAGAAACATGCCAATTCAGCAGATTCCTGATCAAACATGAAAAGTACACTGTGAGGAAGACTCGGGGTCTTCCTCCCAAAGACCCCTGCCCACGTCCCAAAGACCCCTGCCCACAATTCTTGGAAGGCTCTGCGCAGGCGCAAGGTGCCAAAAGGCTAATTAGCATGAGAAGCGAGGGAAGGCGGGGATAGGTAATGCATATGTCTAGGTGCTTGTAGAATATTGATAGATTGATTGTATAAATTCAAGACTGCTTTCTGCTTTGGGTATGCACGATAGGTGGAGAGATCCCCCGTGCATCCAGCGCTGCAATAAAGAATATACCACTTCAAGGAATTTCGGCTTCGATCTTTGAATCAATTTGGCGAACCAGATGGGAGAACCTCTCTGCCGGACCGCAGGACCCGCTGGGAACAGGACTCCCTAGGGTACCCCCGGGATTTCCCGGAGGGACTCCTCGACTCACCGGATCACTGCGGAGGCAGACAAGGACCCCATCATTGTGAGTGAGTATATTCTTTATTCTGGTTTGGTTTTCTGGTAGACCGGTCATCTGGAACTGTCTGTAAGTCAGAAGGTGATCTTCTGCGAGGCAGTGTTTGGTATATACTTTGTGGTTAGCACCACAAGTATATGTTTGCGGACCTTAAGGAAGGAGCTCACTTTAAGGTCCATCTGGTATTGTGTTGCCTATTTCGGTTTTCTGACTCATGGAGTATGGTATTTAACTCTGGTTATTGTTACTGCGATTTTGGCTATTTTCTTGGTGGTAATAGTAGGTTCGTGGCATTGTCATAAGAAAGATATCGTTACGGTGTTACACACTTCGGTTTTCTGACTTACCGCATGTGGAATTTGACTCTGATTATTGTTATTGTGATTTTGGCAATATTCCTGGTAATAGTAATAGTTTTGTGACATCGCTATTGAAAGATACCTGCGTGCCCACATTTTAGTAAGAGATACGTGTATTCTTAAAGTGTGAACTGGAAAATGGGGGGGCAAACAAGCAGTGAAATTTTAAAGAAAAGTGTGTTAGGATGTGTTTTAAGTCACTGGAAGGATGTTGGAGGATCTGCCGGTGGAAGTGTGAACAGGAAAACATTGATAAAATATTGTAATCAGTGGTGGCCGCTTTATAAGCTGGAATGGGGAGAAAAGTGGCCCCTAAATGGAACTTTAAACTATAATATTTTGCTACAGTTAATGTTGCTTTTTTTTGAGAAGGAGAACAGGATGAAATGTTGTATACTGATGTTGTTTCAGCATCTTGGTGGGAAAAGGTACGGAATTAAGTTGGCCCCTGACTGAGCCTTTGATGTTGGCATTAGAGAAGTACAGGCTGGCGAAAGATAAAGAAAGTGTTAAAAGGGTTGTTGAAAGTGTTAAAGGTGTTTGAAGTTGAATGAGCAGGGAAAGAGGATGTAGGAATGATAATAGTTCTGCCTCTGCCCGAGGCAGAGATCTTGAAATCATGGGTGTTAGCCCTTTGGGGCAAAGGGACCATGATGGGTCCGAGAGAGTTGTTATGGAAACAGAAAAGCAGTTAACTCTTAAAACAACCTGAGTTCATGTGCGAGCTCAGATTGCCGATGGAACCGCTCAGGGAACTGTGGACAATTGCATTCCCCTGACCGACCCCCACTAAGACCCTAATCATCCCGAAAATTATGAACGGTTAAGTAAATACTAAAACCTGGATGAATTGGGAATTGAGAATATGCTTCCAACAAGGTCTAAAAGAAACCCCTATGGAATTTTTGGACCAACTCTGAAATGTAATGAAAATAAATAAATAAATAAATTAATAAATAAAAACAAAACGGTTTGGACCTGGCTTCGGAGGACAAATTGACTAGCCTTTTCCTAGGATAATCGACCCCTGATTTCAACAGGAATAACAGGGACCTGGGGAATCTACCCTAGTGGATCCTCCGCTGGTTATAATGAAGCTAGAAGAGGAATGGAAGTGAAATTTCTTATTGATATGGGGCAACGTATTCAGTTCTAAATCAAGCATTAATGCCTTCACAGAATTATTTTGTTAGGGTAAAAGGTGTGTCGTGGTTTAACCCGGCCGGCAGCTAAACACCACGCAGCCGTTTGCTCCCCCTCCCCCTCCCTCTCTGGGACGGGGGAGAGAAACGGAAAGTGAAGCCCGTGAGTTGAGATAAAGACAGTTTAATAAGACAAAATAATAATAATAATAATAATAATAATAATAATAATAATAATAATAATAATAATAATAATAGTACTACTACTAATAATGTGTACAAACAAGTGATGCACAATGCAATTGCTCACCACCCGCTGACCGATGCCCAGCCTAACCCCGAGCAGTCCGGCCCCCTCCCCCGGCTAGCCACCCCTATATATTGTTTAGCATGACGTCAGATGCTATGGAATACCCCTTTGGCTAGTTTGGGTCACCTGTCCTGGGTCTGTCCCTTCCCAGCTCTTACTGCACCCCCAGCCTGCCTGTTGGCAGGACAGAGCAAGAAGCTGAGATGTCCTTGGCTTGGTATAAGCACTGCTCTGCAACAATTAAAACATCAGGGTGTTATCAACACTCTTCTCATCCTAAGCCAAAACATAGCATTCTACCAGCTACTAGGAAGAAAATTAACTCTGTTCTAACTGAAACCCGGACAAGGTGTAACCGAAAAGGCTTATTTTTGTGAACCTTTGAAGTACAAGTTAGGGAAACAATGGGGCATACACAGATTTTTATATATGCCTAACTCCTCATGGGCACTCTTAGGCAGAGATTTATTAGAGCAAGTAGGAGCAGAAATTGTCTTTGAAAAAGGGAAAATGGAATTAAGAATAGGAGAAGAACAACTAACAAATGTGTTAAGCTTGGCACTAATACAAACTGACCCTAAAAGTGAAATACCTTTAGAGATCACAGATCAAGTATGTCCAGGAGTTTGGGCTACTGAAACCCCTGAAAGAGCTAAAAATGTGACCTTAATAATTATTAAATTAAAGCCAGGAGAGAAACCCGTGAAGGTTAAGTAATATCCTTTGAGGATAGAAGATAGGAAAGGAATTAAAGAGATAATTAATAAATTTTTACAGTACGGATTATTGATTGAATGCGAATCAGAATACAATACACCCATATTGCCAATTAAAAAGGCAGATGAAAAAGCTATAGGCTAGTTCAGGATTTGAGGGCCATAAATAAAATCACTGAGGATATACATCCAGTAGTGGCAAACCCTTATACTTTGCTGACTAAATTAAAGAATAGTCAAGTCTGGTTTACCGTACTGGATTTAAAAGACGCCTAGGCTTAGCCACAGAAAGCCAAAACCTATTCGCCTTTGAATGGGAAAATCCCGATTCAGGCAGAAAGACGCAGCTTACGTAGACATTACTACCTCAAGGATTCAAGAATAGCCCCACTATTTTTGGAAACCAATTAGCAAGGGAACTCGAAACATGGATGCCTCCAGACACTGAAGGTGCTTTGTTACAATATGTACATGATCTCTTAATAGCTACCGAGACTAAAGGGAGTTGTATCCAATGGACTATAAGTCGTCTTAATTTTCTGGGTTTAAATGGATATCAAGTCTCTTGACAGAAAGTCCAGCTGGCTCAACAAAGTGTGACCTATCCAGGATTTGACATTTCGGAAGGACAACGAGAACTAGGAACTGAACATAAGGAAGTCATTTGCCGGACTCCAGAACCTCAAATGGTAAAGGAGCTACAAACCTTTTTAGGTATGACAGGTTGGTGTCGCCTTTGGATTTATAATGATGGACTATTGGTAAAGCCTCTATGTGAATTGATAAAGATTAACCAGTCAAAGTTAGTCTGGACTGGAGAAGCACAAAAAGTCTTTAAACAACTTAAACAAGAACTGATGATTTTGAAATATCAAGCAATATTGGTAGAACAGGACGACGTGGAAATTGTGATAACTAATATTGTGAATCCAGCCTCTTTTCTTAGAGATGCTCCGGCGCAACCTGTGATTCACGATTGTTTAGAAACTATAGAGACTGTGTATTCCAGCCGACCAGACCTTAAGGAGGAGCCCATGGAAGATGCGGAAGAAACTTGGTTCACGGATGGGAGCAGTTTTGTTACGCAAAGACAACGTAAAGCTGGATATGCTATAACAACTACACAGCAGGTAATTGAGTCTAAGCCTTTACTCCCTGGAGCATCAGCTCAAAAGGCGGAGATAGTTGCTCTCACGAGAGCATTGGAACTGGCAGCGGGAAAAAGGGTAAATATTTGGACAGATTCTAAATATACATTCGGCGTGGTACATGCTCATGGAGCAATTTGGAAAGAACATGGATTGCTGACCGCTCAGTGAAAACACATAAAGTATGCTGAAGAAAGTTTAAAATTGTTAGAGGCTGTAAAACAACCAGAAAAGGTAGCTATCATGCATTGTCAGGGACACCAAAAGGGGAACACCGATTTTGAAATTGGAAATCGATTGGCAGAGGCTAAGCAGGCAGCTGAAATAACTGAGGTGAAGGCATTGTCTTTGATACCAGACGGTAAAATCCAAACTATATCCAAATTATACAAAAGAAGACTTAAAATTAATTGAAGATTTGAAAGGTAAAATGAAACCAGATGGATGAGTATATTTAAAAGATAACCACATAGTAATACCCTCTAGTTTGACATGGCCCATAGTTCTTACAAAACACAATAAAACGCATTGGGGAGCTGGCACACTGCATAAGAGCCTGAGTCAGACATTAGTGGGACGAAATTTATATACAATGATAAAACAAGTAACTCAACAATGGAGCATTTGCTTACACAATAACCCCAATACCAAGAATAGAATAAAATTCGGAATAATCGGTAAAGGAAATTATTCGGGGCAACAGTGGCAAATTGATTTTTCAGAACTCCCTAGAAAAGGGGGGTATCATTATTTACGGGTTCTGACTGACACGTTTTCAGGAAGGCCTGAAGCCTTTCCTTGTCGAACAAACAAAGCAAGAGAAGTGGTTAAAGTCTTGTTAAATGAAATAATACCATGCTTTGGGATTCTAGTAGCAATGTCTTCTGATAGAGTTTCACATTTTTGTGCACAAGTGGTAGAACAGATAAGTAAGATTCTAAAGATAGATTGGCAACTGCATACTCCTTATAGACCACAGGCAAGTGGACAGGTAGAAAAAATGAACCATTTAATTAAACAATAAATAGCTAAAATTGGATAAGAAGCTAATTTGTCATGGCCTCAATCCCTCCCTTTAGCATTACTTGGAATTAGAGTTAAACCTAGAATAAAAGGGAATTTGAGTCCCTTCAAAATCTTATATGGAAGGCCGTAGCAATTTCTATTTAGTGGAGAGGACCTAACGCAGTTAGGATCAGAATATTTATATGCTTATATAACTGAACTTCAGAAACAATTAAATAAAGTACATAAATTTGTTTTAGGGACCAGGGCTAGAGGGTTGGATCAACCAATCCACCCCTTTAAGCTCGGGGATTTTATATATATGTAAAGACTTTTTCAGGACACACCCTACAGGAAAAATGGAAGGAAAGTGGACGGAACCATACCAAGTATTACTGACAACACATACCGCCATTAAAACTAAGGAGCAAGCAGCTTGGATCCACAATTCAAGGGTGAAGAAGGCCCTGGCGAGGATATGGACCACCACTCCAATTGGACCAACAAAATTACAGTTTTCCAGATCCTAATGATTGCAGGGGTGCGGTTCTCGGATTTGGGGTGGGCAACTTGGGATGAGAACTTACACCTGACCTTAATACAAACAATTTCTCAAGTAACTAATAAGATGAACTGTTGGGTATGCACCCATCTGCCACAGCATGGGAATAAGGGTGTATCGTTAATTGGGATTCCCTGGCCTGCAAACTTATCTTGGACTAATTTGTGGGAAAACACATCTTGGGGTCGAAAATATGAAGAAGTTTTGGAACTAGAAGTTAGTAGCTTCGTGCCGTTGGAATCTTCCTATGTATGTGTACAAAGGTGTAACCCGCCTAAGGGTATGGGAAAACAGGATTGTATAAATACAGGTACTACTTCTGTGGGGAATCAGACATCTTGTAATCGAACAATTGATATTAGTACAACTAGCAGTTGGGCAAATTCAACCAGCTGGCCAGTACCAGAAGGAAAAGGGTGGTATTGGCTATGCAATGATACAGCCCGTAAGGTCTTGCCTGAGAATTGGAAGGGAACTTGCACTCTTGGAGCGGTAGTCCCCAATATGACAGTACATGATGTAGTGCCTCGAGCCTACTTGAGAAATCATATCCAGAGAATCAGATGAAAAATTAACAATCCATTGATAGAGAGACACACCGCTTTTCATAGTTTTGTTCGATGGCTTATCCCATGGTTAGGAGTGAGTGAATTGGAAAAGGCGATAGTTAATATTTCTGCAATTACAGAGAAGTTAGAAAACAAGACTCTGGATGCTATAAAGGCTCAACAAGAAGAGATATCTAGTTTATCACAGGTAGTATTACAAAATTGGATGGCCCTAGACTTGTTACTGGCCGCTCAAGGGGGAGTCTGTACAGTAATAAACACAAGTTGTTGTATGTATATAGATCAGAGTGGAAGGATTTCTACCGACCTGGAAGAAATACGGAAGCAGACAAGGGTCCTACATGAGATCAGTAAAGATGATCTTTCGTGGAGTTTTAGTGAACTATGGAATAAGTTAACCTCCTGGTTGCCAGTTTTCAATGGTTGAAACAAGTGTTCATTGCTCTAATCGCATTAGTAGTGTTAGGAATATTTGTGTGCATGTTTTTTAGATGCCTGCTTTGTTGTGTTACTGTAAATAATGAAAGTATCTGATGCAAAAGAATTTGCATGGGAAAAGAAAAGAGGGGATTGATTAAGGAGGTATTGGGGAGGCATTGGGGAGGCAAGGACAATCCCCAGACATTGACTGTATATCTCGAAACAAGACACTGGAACTCATGATAAGGAAGCGGCAGACGGACAGAGAAACAAATGTAAGGACTATAAATCTCAAAACTGGACCCTGGAATTCAGCATAAAGATACAACAAACGGAAGAATTAGCAACAACCAGCTCTTGCAATTAAGAAACATGCCAATTCAGCAGATTCCTGACCAAAGGTGAAAAGTACACTGTGAGGAAGACTCGGGGTCTTCCTCCCAAAGACCCCTGCCCACGTCCCAAAGACCCCTGCCCACAATTCTTGGAAGGCTCTGCGCAGGCGCAAGGTGCCAAAAGGCTAATTAGCATGAGAAGCGAGGGAAGGCGGGGATAGGTAATGCATATGTCTAGGTGCTTGTAGAATATTGATAGACTGATTGTATAAATTCAAGACTGCTTTCTGCTTTGGGTATGCACGATAGGTGGAGAGATCCCCCGTGCATCCAGCGCTGCAATAAAGAATATACCACTTCAAGGAATTTCGGCTTCGATCTTTGAATCAATTTGGCGAACCAGATGGGAGAACCTCTCTGCCGGACCGCAGGACCCGCTGGGAACAGGACTCCCTAGGGTACCCCCGGGATTTCCCGGAGGGACTCCTCGACTCACCGGATCACTGCGGAGGCAGACAAGGACCCCATCATTGTAAGTGAGTATATTCTTTATTCTGGTTTGGTTTTCTGGTAGACCGGTCATCTGGAACTGTCTGTAAGTCAGAAGGTGATCTTCTGCGAGGCAGTGTTTGGTATATACTTTGTGGTTAGCACCACAAGTATATGTTTGGGGACCTTAAGGAAGGAGCTCACTTTAAGGTCCATCTGGTATTGTGTTGCCTATTTCGGTTTTCTGACTCATGGAGTATGGTATTTAACTCTGGTTATTGTTACTGCGATTTTGGCTATTTTCTTGGTGGTAATAGTAGGTTCGTGGCATTGTCATAAGAAAGATATTGTTACGGTGTTACACATTTCGGTTTTCTGACTTACCGCATGTGGAATTTGACTCTGATTATTGTTATTGTGATTTTGGCAATATTCCTGGTAATAGTAATAGTTTTGTGACATCGCTATTGAAAGATACCTGCGTGCCCACATTTTAGTAAGAGATACGTGTATTCTTAAAGTGTGAACTGGAAAATGGGGGGGCAAACAAGCAGTGAAATTTTAAAGAAAAGTGTGTTAGGATGTGTTTTAAGTCACTGGAAGGATGTTGGAGGATCTGCCGGTGGAAGTGTGAACAGGAAAACATTGATAAAATATTGTAATCAGTGGTGGCCGCTTTATAAGCTGGAATGGGGAGAAAAGTGGCCCCTAAATGGAACTTTAAACTATAATATTTTGCTACAGTTAATGTTGCTTTTTTTTTGAGAAGGAGAACAGGATGAAATGTTGTATACTGATGTTGTTTCAGCATCTTGGTGGGAAAAGGTACGGAATTAAGTTGGCCCCTGACTGAGCCTTTGATGTTGGCATTAGAGAAGTACAGGCTGGAGAAAGATAAAGAAAGTGTTAAAAGGGTTGTTGAAAGTGTTAAAGGTGTTTGAAGTTGAATGAGCAGGGAAAGAGGATGTAGGAATGATAATAGTTCTGCCTCTGCCCGAGGCAGAGATCTTGAAATCATGGGTGTTAGCCCTTTGGGGCAAAGGGACCATGATGGGTCCGAGAGAGTTGTTATGGAAACAGAAAAGCAGTTAACTCTTAAAACAACCTGAGTTCATGTGCGAGCTCAGATTGCCGATGGAACCGCTCAGGGAACTGTGGACAATTGCATTCCCCTGACCGACCCCCACTAAGACCCTAATCATCCCGAAAATTATGAACGGTTAAGTAAATACTAAAATCTGGATGAATTGGGAATTGAGAATATGCTTCCAACAAGGTCTAAAAGAAACCCCTATGGAATTTTTGGACCAACTCTGAAATGTAATGAAAATAAATAAATAAATCAATCAATCAATAAAAACAAAACGGTTTGGACCTGGCTTCGGAGGACAAATTGACTAGCCTTTTCCTAGGATAATTGACCCCTGATTTCAACAGGAATAACGGGGACCTGGGGAATCTACCCTAGTGGATCCTCCGCTGGTTATAATGAAGCTAGAAGAGGAATGGAAGTGAAATTTCTTATTGATATGGGGCAACGTATTCAGTTCTAAATCAAGCATTAATGCCTTCACAGAATTATTTTGTTAGGGTAAAAGGTGTGTCGTGGTTTAACCCGGCCGGCAGCTAAACACCACGCAGCCGTTTGCTCCCCCTCCCCCTCCCTCTCTGGGACGGGGGAGAGAAATGGAAAGTGAAGCCCGTGAGTTGAGATAAAGACAGTTTAATAAGACAAAATAATAATAATAATAATAATAATAATAATAATAATAATAATAGTACTACTACTAATAATGTGTACAAACAAGTGGTGCACAATGCAATTGCTCACCACCCGCTGACCGATGCCCAGCCTAACCCCGAGCAGTCCGGCCCCCTCCCCCGGCTAGCCACCCCTATATATTGTTTAGCATGACGTCAGATGCTATGGAATACCCCTTTGGCTAGTTTGGGTCACCTGTCCTGGGTCTGTCCCTTCCCAGCTCTTACTGCACCCCCAGCCTGCCTGTTGGCAGGACAGAGCAAGAAGCTGAGATGTCCTTGGCTTGGTATAAGCACTGCTCTGCAACAATTAAAACATCAGGGTGTTATCAACACTCTTCTCATCCTAAGCCAAAACATAGCATTCTACCAGCTACTAAGAAGAAAATTAACTCTGTTCTAACTGAAACCCGGACAAGGTGTAACCGAAAAGGCTTATTTTTGTGAACCTTTGAAGTACAAGTTAGGGAAAAAATGGGGCATACACAGATTTTTATATATGCCTAACTCCTCATGGGCACTCTTAGGCAGAGATTTATTAGAGCAAGTAGGAGCAGAAATTGTCTTTGAAAAAGGGAAAATGGAATTAAGAATAGGAGAAGAACAACTAACAAATGTGTTAAGCTTGGCACTAATACAAACTGACCCTAAAAGTGAAATACCTTTAGAGATCACAGATCAAGTATGTCCAGGAGTTTGGGCTACTGAAACCCCTGAAAGAGCTAAAAATGTGACCTTAATAATTATTAAATTAAAGCCAGGAGAGAAACCCGTGAAGGTTAAGTAATATCCTTTGAGGATAGAAGATAGGAAAGGAATTAAAGAGATAATTAATAAATTTTTACAGTACGGATTATTGATTGAATGCGAATCAGAATACAATACACCCATATTGCCAATTAAAAAGGCAGATGAAAAAGCTATAGGCTAGTTCAGGATTTGAGGGCCATAAATAAAATCACTGAGGATATACATCCAGTAGTGGCAAACCCTTATACTTTGCTGACTAAATTAAAGAATAGTCAAGTCTGGTTTACCGTACTGGATTTAAAAGACGCCTTCTTCTGCCTAGGCTTAGCCACAGAAAGCCAAAACCTATTCGCCTTTGAATGGGAAAATCCCGATTCAGGCAGAAAGACGCAGCTTACGTAGACATTACTACCTCAAGGATTCAAGAATAGCCCCACTATTTTTGGAAACCAATTAGCAAGGGAACTCGAAACATGGATGCCTCCAGACACTGAAGGTGCTTTGTTACAATATGTACATGATCTCTTAATAGCTACCGAGACTAAAGGGAGTTGTATCCAATGGACTATAAGTCGTCTTAATTTTCTGGGTTTAAATGGATATCAAGTCTCTTGACAGAAAGTCCAGCTGGCTCAACAAAGTGTGACCTATCCAGGATTTGACATTTCGGAAGGACAACGAGAACTAGGAACTGAACATAAGGAAGTCATTTGCCGGACTCCAGAACCTCAAATGGTAAAGGAGCTACAAACCTTTTTAGGTATGACAGGTTGGTGTCGCCTTTGGATTTATAATGATGGACTATTGGTAAAGCCTCTATGTGAATTGATAAAGATTAACCAGTCAAAGTTAGTCTGGACTGGAGAAGCACAAAAAGTCTTTAAACAACTTAAACAAGAACTGATGATTTTGAAATATCAAGCAATATTGGTAGAACAGGACGACGTGGAAATTGTGATAACTAATATTGTGAATCCAGCCTCTTTTCTTAGAGATGCTCCGGCGCAACCTGTGATTCACGATTGTTTAGAAACTATAGAGACTGTGTATTCCAGCCGACCAGACCTTAAGGAGGAGCCCATGGAAGATGCGGAAGAAACTTGGTTCACGGATGGGAGCAGTTTTGTTACGCAAAGACAACGTAAAGCTGGATATGCTATAACAACTACACAGCAGGTAATTGAGTCTAAGCCTTTACTCCCTGGAACATCAGCTCAAAAGGCGGAGATAGTTGCTCTCACGAGAGCATTGGAACTGGCAGCGGGAAAAAGGGTAAATATTTGGACAGATTCTAAATATACATTCGGCGTGGTACATGCTCACGGAGCAATTTGGAAAGAACATGGATTGCTGACTGCTCAGTGAAAACACATAAAGTATGCTGAAGAAAGTTTAAAATTGTTAGAGGCTGTAAAACAACCAGAAAAGGTAGCTATCATGCATTGTCAGGGACACCAAAAGGGGAACACCGATTTTGAAATTGGAAATCGATTGGCAGAGGCTAAGCAGGCAGCTGAAATAACTGAGGTGAAGGCATTGTCTTTGATACCAGACGGTAAAATCCAAACTATACCCAAATTATACAAAAGAAGACTTAAAATTAATTGAAGATTTGAAAGGTAAAATGAAACCAGATGGATGAGTATATTTAAAAGATAACCACATAGTAATACCCTCTAGTTTGACATGGCCCATAGTTCTTACAAAACACAATAAAACGCATTGGGGAGCTGGCACACTGCATAAGAGCCTGAGTCAGACATTAGTGGGACGAAATTTATATACAATGATAAAACAAGTAACACAACAATGGAGCATTTGCTTACACAATAACCCCAATACCAAGAATAGAATAAAATTCGGAATAATCGGTAAAGGAAATTATTCGGGGCAACAGTGGCAAATTGATTTTTCATCAATTTGATGAAAATTGATGAAAAATCAAAAAAGGGGGGTATCATTATTTACGGGTTCTGACTGACACGTTTTCAGGAAGGCCTGAAGCCTTTCCTTGTCGAACAAACAAAGCAAGAGAAGTGGTTAAAGTCTTGTTAAATGAAATAATACCATGCTTTGGGATTCTAGTAGCAATGTCTTCTGATAGAGTTTCACATTTTTGTGCACAAGTGGTAGAACAGATAAGTAAGATTCTAAAGATAGATTGGCAACTGCATACTCCTTATAGACCACAGGCAAGTGGACAGGTAGAAAAAATGAACCATTTAATTAAACAATAAATAGCTAAAATTGGATAAGAAGCTAATTTGTCATGGCCTCAATCCCTCCCTTTAGCATTACTTGGAATTAGAGTTAAACCTAGAATAAAAGGGAATTTGAGTCCCTTCAAAATCTTATATGGAAGGCCGTAGCAATTTCTATTTAGTGGAGAGGACCTAACGCAGTTAGGATCAGAATATTTATATGCTTATATAACTGAACTTCAGAAACAATTAAATAAAGTACATAAATTTGTTTTAGGGACCAGGGCTAGAGGGTTGGATCAACCAATCCACCCCTTTAAGCTCGGGGATTTTATATATATGTAAAGACTTTTTCAGGACAACCCCTACAGGAAAAATGGAAGGAAAGTGGACGGAACCATACCAAGTATTACTGACAACACATACCGCCATTAAAACTAAGGAGCAAGCAGCTTGGATCCACAATTCAAGGGTGAAGAAGGCCCTGGCGAGGATATGGACCACCACTCCAATTGGACCAACAAAATTACAGTTTTCCAGATCCTAATGATTGCAGGGGTGCGGTTCTCGGATTTGGGGTGGGCAACTTGGGATGAGAACTTACACCTGACCTTAATACAAACAATTTCTCAAGTAACTAATAAGATGAACTGTTGGGTATGCACCCATCTGCCACAGCATGGGAATAAGGGTGTATCGTTAATCGGGATTCCCTGGCCTGCAAACTTATCTTGGACTAATTTGTGGGAAAACACATCTTGGGGTCGAAAATATGAAGAAGTTTTGGAACTAGAAGTTAGTAGCTTCGTGCCGTTGGAATCTTCCTATGTATGTGTACAAAGGTGTAACCCGCCTAAGGGTATGGGAAAACAGGATTGTATAAATACAGGTACTACTTCTGTGGGGAATCAGACGTCTTGTAATCGAACAATTGATATTAGTACAACTAGCAGTTGGGCAAATTCAACCAGCTGGCCAGTACCAGAAGGAAAAGGGTGGTATTGGCTATGCAATGATACAGCCCGTAAGGTCTTGCCTGAGAATTGGAAGGGAACTTGCACTCTTGGAGCGGTAGTCCCCAATATGACAGTACATGATGTAGTGCCTCGAGCCTACTTGAGAAATCATATCCAGAGAATCAGATGAAAAATTAACAATCCATTGATAGAGAGACACACCGCTTTTCATAGTTTTGTTCGATGGCTTATCCCATGGTTAGGAGTGAGTGAATTGGAAAAGGCGATAGTTAATATTTCTGCAATTACAGAGAAGTTAGAAAACAAGACTCTGGATGCTATAAAGGCTCAACAAGAAGAGATATCTAGTTTATCACAGGTAGTATTACAAAATTGGATGGCCCTAGACTTGTTACTGGCCGCTCAAGGGGGAGTCTGTACAGTAATAAACACAAGTTGTTGTATGTATATAGATCAGAGTGGAAGGATTTCTACCGACCTGGAAGAAAGGAGAGGAGAAGGGTTAGGGTAAGGGTAAGAGTAAGGGTATTGGTAATGATAAGGGTGAGGTTTACAGTAAGGGTAAGTGTAAGGCTTAGATTTAGGCTAAGGGTAAGTGTAGCAGAAAGGGTAAGGTTTACTGTAAGGTTTAAGGTTTCGGCTTAGGTTAAGGGTAAGGGTAAGGGTAAGGGTAAGGGTAAGGGTAAGGGTAAGGGTAAGGGTAAGGGTAAGGGTAAGGGTAAGGGTAATTCTACGAGTAATTGCTAGGGTAAGTGTAAGCATAAGTGTACATGTAAGTTTTGTTGTATGGCTTATGGTAAGGGTAAGGTCAAGGGTAAGGTTTATGTTAAGGGTAAGCGTAAGGGTAACGGATAGAGTAAGGGTAAGGGTAAGGTTAAGGGTAATGGTAAAGTTAAGGGTACAAATATGTGTTAGGGTATGGGTTACGGTATGGGTAAGAATTAGGGTAAGTATAAGGGTAAGGGTAAGTGTAAGGGTTAGGGTTAGGGTTAGGGTTAAGTGTTAGGGTAATCATTAGGGTTAGTTTTAGGGTTAAAGTCAGGAAACCGTATGCATAAGTATTAGGTTAATGTTAAGGGTAAGGTTAAGGTTAAGAGTAAGTGTAAGGTTTAGGGTAAGGTTTAGGGCTAATGTAAGGGTCAGGGCAAGGGTTGGGGTAAGGTTTAGGGTAAGGGTTTGGTTAAGGATAAGTGTTAGGATAAGGGTAAGGTTAATGGTAACCGTAAGTGTAAAGGTAAGGGTTAGGATAAGGGTAAGAATAAGGGTCTGGGTAATGGTAAGGGTGAGGGTTAGGCTAAGGGTAAGTGTAAGGTTTAGATTTAGGCTAAGGGTAAGTGTAGCAGAAAGGGTAAGGTTTATGGTAAGGGTAAGTGTTAGGATAAGGGTAAGGTTTAGGGTTAGGTTAAGGGTAAGGGATAGGTTAAGGGTAAGGGTAACGGTAACGGTAAGGGTAACGGTAACGGTAAGGGTAAGGGTTACGGTAAGTGTAAGGGTTATGGTAAGGGTAAGGGTAAGGGTAGAAGTATGTGTTAGAGTATGGGTTATGGTAAGGGTAAGGGTTAGGGTAAGGTTAAGTGTTGGGGTAATGGTTAGGGTTAATTTTAGGGTTAGGGTGGGGGAATAGTAAGGGTAAGTATTAGGTTAAGGTTAATTGTAAGGTTAAGGTAAAGTGTAAGTTTTAGGGTAAGGGTTAATGTAAGGGTAAGGGTAAGGGTTCAGGTAAGGTTTAGGGTTAGGGTTAGGCTAAGGTTAAGTGTTAGGGAAAGCGTAAGTTGTATGGATAAGGATAAGTGTAAGGGATAGGGAAAGGGTAAGTGTTAGGGTAAGGGTAAGGTTAATGGTAACCGTAAGTGTAAGGGTTAGGGTAAGGGTAAGAGTAAGGGTAAGGGGAAGTCTAAGAGTACGGGTCAGGGTAGAAGTTAGAGTAAGGGTTAGGGTTAGGGTTAGGTAAGGATAAGTGTTAGGGTAATGGTTACAGTTAATTTTAGGGTTATGGTGAGGAAAATGTAAGGGTATGTATTAGTTTAAGGGTAAGGTTAAAGTTAAGATTAAGTGTAAGGTTTAGGTTAAGGGTTAGGGTTAGAGTAAGGGTTAGGGTTAGGGTAAGGGTTAGGGTTAATGTAAGGCTCAGGGTAAGGGTACGTGTTAGGGTAATGGTTAGGGTTAATTTTAGGGTTAGGGTGAGGGAAACGTAAGGGTAAGTGTTAGGGTAACGGTTAAGGGTAAGTTTAAGGTTAAGGTTAAGGTTAAGAGGAAGTGTAAGTTTTAGGGTAAGGGTTAGGGTTAATGTAAGGGTCAGGGTAAGGGCTGGGGTAAGGTTTAGGGTTAGGGTTAGGTTAAGGGTAAGGATTAGGGTAAGGGTAAGGGTATGGATAAGGATAAGTGTAAGTGTTAGGGTAAGGGTAATATTAAAGGTAACAGTAAGAGTAAGGAGAAGGGTCAGGGTAAGGGTAAGAGTAAGGGTATTGGCAATGGTAAGGGTGAGGGTTACAGTAAGGGTAAGTGTAAGGTTTAGATTTAGGCTAAGGGTAAGTGTAGCAGAAAGGTTAAGGTTTACTGTAAGGTTTAAGGTTTCGGCTTAGGTTAAGGATAAAGGTAAGGGTAAGGGTAAGGGTAAGGGTAATTGTACAAGTAATTGCTAGCGTAAGTGTAAGCGTAAGTGTACATGTAATTGTTGTTGTATGGCTTATGGTAAGGATAAGGTCAAGGGTTTATGTTAAGGGTAAGCGTAAGGGTAACGGATAGAGTAAGGGAAAGTGTAAGGGTAAGGTTAAGGGTAACGGTAAGGTTAAGGGTACAAATATGTGTTAGGGTATGGGTTATGGTATGGGTAAGAATTAGGGTAAGTGTAAGGGTAAGGGTAAGTGTAAGGGTACGGGTCAGGGTAAGGGTTAGAGTAAGGGTTGTTAGGGTTAGGGTTAGAGTAAGGTTAAGTGTTAGGGTAATGGTTAGGGTTAGTTTTAGGGTTAAAGTCAGGAAAACATATGCGTAAGCATTCAGTTAATGTTAAGGGTAAGGTTAAGGTTAAGAGGAAGTGTAAGGTTTAGGGTAAGGGTTAGGGTTAATGTAAGGGTCAGGGTAAGGGTTGGGGTAAGGTTTAGGGTAAGGGTTAGGTTAAGGATAAGTGTTAGGGTAAGGGTAAGGTTAATGGTAACCGTAAGTGTAAAGGTAAGGTTTAGGGTAAGGGTAAGAATAAGGGTATGGGTAATGGTAAGTGTGAGCGTTAGCTAAGGGTAAGTGTAAGGTTTAGAATTAGGCTAAGGGTAAGTGTAGCAGAAAGGGTAAGCTTTATGGTAAGGTTTAAGGTTTCGGCTTAGGTTAAGGGTAAGGGTAAGGGTAAGGGTTAGGATAAGCGTAAGGGTGCAAGCAAGGATTAGGGCAAGAGTAAGTGTAAGGGTAATAGTAAGGGTTAGGGTAAGTGTAAGGGTAAGGGAAAGTGTTAGGATATGTTTTAGGGGAAGCGGAAGGGTAAGGGTTAGGTTAAGTGTAAGAAGAAGGGGAAGGTAAGGGGAAGGGTTGGAGTAAGGAATAGGGTAAGGGTAAGGTTATGGTTAAAGGAAAGAGTAAGGGTAAGGAAAAAGTAAAAGTAAGGATTTGGGTAATGGTAAGGGTGAGAAGGGTTAGGGTAAGGGTTACAGTAAGGGTTAGGTAACGCAGTGTACAACCTGGGACGTCACACGCAGAGCTGCCTCTGGCAAGGTGAGTGAGGAACAGATGTAGCAGTTGTGTTGTAGGTCTCACTGTTCCTCTAAGCATCCCCTCTTTGTCTTTTAGAGGTGTTGGAGCTGTTTGAAGAGGGTAGATTGAAGCATCTGCCTCGGGGGCTGGTAAGCGGCAGAGGTAAGGGAGCAGATGAGAGTAACTTACCTAGTTGTGCTGTGTCTTTGGATGCTGCATCGGCCTATGCGTTTCTTTTTCTTTCACAGGTGTCTCGCACAGGCTCAAAGGAGCAAACTGCACTCTGAAGAGCTGTGTAAGAAGAGGGGCTGGTCATGAGCTGGGTTGGCACGTGCAGGGATGGTTTTGAAGCGCTGCGGTGGCTTACTCTTCTGTTCATCAGGTGCCACAGGCAAGGTGGGTTGTAACATCAGTCGTTATATTTGCATGAAAGCAGTTCACTTGAATGCCACAGTGCATCTGAGTAGGGTGTTCTAGCAGAAAAAGCTTGTCTGGCACAGCGGTGCCTGATGGCAGTGTGTTTCCTCAGGTGAAGAGGTGCCTGAAGCCCCATCCTATCTAGCCTGCACACTATTATCTGAGAATGAAAGCTGCTTTCCAGTAATTCAGAAAGCCAAGTTACGTCTCAGCCTTGAGCTTTTGGGCCTGTCTGTAACATTTGGCACCAGCACTAATACTTTTTTTGGCATATGTTTAGCGTTTGGGGCCTGTGTCTGGGATTTGGGCCCTGTCTCGAACCACTGGGGCTTTGTCCTGGGTTTTGGAGCCTGCCTCTAGAGTTCAGGGCCTGTGATTAGGCTTTTGGGCTCTGTGTCTGGGGGGGGAGCTGCTTGTAGACCCTTGGGGCCAGCATTGAGGGGGTTGGGAGCTGACTCTACACCTTTGGGGCCTGATTCTGGGGGGGGTGGGGGGTTGAGACCAGCATCTGGGGGAGGGGAGGGAGCTCTTTGTATTCCATTGGAGCCTGTGTCGGGGGCGGGGGGGGGGGGGGGCGGAAGGGGAGGGTTGTTTGGGAGCTGCTTGTATACTGTTGGAGCCTGGGTTGAGGGAGGAGGTTTGGAGCTGCTTCTACACCTTTGGGCCTGGCATCGGGGGTAGGGGGTTGGGTGCTGGTTGTAGGGGCCTGTGTTTGGGGGGGGGGCTTGGGACCTGCGTCTGGGGGAGGGGTGGGAGCTGCTTGTACACCTTTGGGGCCTGCATCTGTGGGGGGTCAGGGCCTATGTCTAGCGGGCTGGGAACTGCTTGTACAATGTAGGAATCTGTTTCTGCAGGGTGGCTGGGAGCTGTTTGTACAACTTTGGGGCCAGCATCTGGGGGTGGCTGGGAGCTGCCTGTACACTGTAGGGGCCTGTGTTTGTGGGGGGCTTGGGGGCCTCCCTCGGGGGGGGGGGAGGGTTGGGAGCTGCTTGTATAGGGTAGGGGGCTGCCTGGCAGGGGTTGGGAGCTGCTTGTAGAATTTGGGTCCCTGTGTCGGGGGGGGGGTTGGGGCCTGTGTCTCAGGGGTGTTGGGAACTGGTTGTACACCTTTGGGTCCTGTCTCTGGGGGGGGGAGCTACTTGTACACTTTTGTGGTCTGTATTTGAGGGGGGTTGGGAGCTGCTTGTGCACTTTTGGACCTATGTTTAGGGGGGTTGGGAGCTGCTCATGCATTCTAGGTGCCTCCCTTTTGAGAAGGGTTGGGGCCTGCATCTGTGGGTGGTTGGGAGCTGCTTGTACACTATAGGGGCCATGGTCTTGGAGGGGGGTCTGGGCCACCTTTGTGGCCTGTGTTTGGGGGGGGGGTTGGCCTGTGCCTGGGGGAGTTGGGAGGTGCTTGTTCACTCTAGGAGCCTCGATTTGGGGGTCTTTGGGGCCTCCCTTTGAGGGGGAGGGAGTTGGGAGTTGGTTGTACACCTCCGCATCCCATGTCTTGGGGGGGGTGGGGGGAGTGGGACTGGTCTCTGAGGGGGCGGGTTGTGAGCTGGTTGTACACTTGTGTCGGGGGGGAGGGTAGGGGGGGTGGCGGGGGACGGGCCCGGGTCTTGGGCCAGTGTCTGGGTGGAGTCCAGTTCTTGGGAGGGGGTGGTGGGGTAGGAGCTGCTTGTGGGCAGTTGGGGTCTGCATCTGGGTGTGGTTGGTGGCTGCTTCTGTTGGCAGTTTGGGGCCTGCTTGTAGACTTGTGCAGCCTGGGTTTGGGGGCTTTTCTGTAACGTTTGGGGTCTGCATTTTTGCTTTGGGATGCATCTTGAGCTTTTGAGGCCTAGCAGTAGCATTTGGGGCCTGCATCTGGGGCTTTTCTGTAGCATTTTAGTTGCGCATTTGTGATTTGGGGCCTGTATCGTGGGTTTTGCCTTTTTTGTAGTTTCCATCTTTGTGTGTGTGTGTTTCGTTGTTGGTTGTCTGGGGTTAGGGGCAGTTTGGGGTTTGGATTAAGGTCAGTGTCATTAGCGTTAGGGGGTTGATAATAAGGGTTAGGGTTGTGGTTAGAGTTGTTAGGTTTAAGGGGAATAAGGATTTCAGGGTAAGGGGATCAAGGTTGTGGGAATAAAAATGTTGTTTTTGCGCAGTTACGTCCTGTAGAGGGAAGGAAGGTGGTATTGAGATATGCTTGCAGTGATAAGACAGCTTAACAGTGTGAAATGAGTTCATCTGATTCGTGTCAATATGGAACAATGCTAGGGCCGCATGATATGATGAAAAGTCTGAGAAAACCAGAGTGGTTAATATATATAGTTCTTGTATCTTGCAAAGGAATGGTCCAGCAATTCGGGTCAATAGGGGATAAGAGAACAAAGGGGTTTCAGAATAACTGCTAACTATTACAACTGTTGCATGGGACACTATGCAAGTGTCTGCCATCCAGCCAAGATGGACAAAGGAGAAGGACAAGAGAAAAGCCTGGGAGGAAGACTACGAGCCTTCAGTACGAGCGGCCCCCAGAGGGACCACCGGAGACTGATAACGCCTGCACCAGTGGGAGGGTTTGGATTCTGGGAACTAATTAGAATAACCCTGCCTTTCGTAGAAGTAGCAATGAATATGTATTAGCCTAGCATCATAAAAACCAGCCGCCTGATGTAACTTGTGTGCGCCTTGGTGGAGCAGAGACTCCTGGCGCACCCAGCGCTGCTTGCTTACCTCTATTCATTTAATAAGTTGTAAATTTCAATTGCAATCCTATTTGGGACCCAGTCATTTATTACAAGTGGGGGCTCGTCCGGGAGGGCTTTGGTTCCTGATTTCTGGTTTGATCTAGGAGAGGCACCCCCACCATTTGGTGGCTGCTGTTTGAGTCAGGTCGGAACTAATGGCATCTTGAACCTGAATAAAGGTAAGCAAAGTTTCTGATTCTTTTTTTCAGCTCCCTTGCCAGCTGCAGCACTATATTTTGCCCGTAATTGTGTGTGTGAAGATCCGAACAAAGATGACGGAGTCGTAAGCATTTAAAGCGTATACCATTTGGTTGGGTGGGGTTCGGTTGCCTGTGTGTGTAAGAGTGTGACTGAGATGGAACTTAGTTCCAAAGCGATTGTGGAGGTCTTCTAACCGCGGTTCCAGTCTCCCGCGAGGGACTTGGCCGGTGAAGGACCGAAGGGATTCCTATAGGATTTGTGGGTGTGTGATAGGTCCTCGACCCCCTGCAAGACACTCTTACTAAGGTAACCAAGGGCTGTGGGAATTGCCATAGTAAAATTCCTAGATGGGTCAGACAAAATCGAAGACCAGAGACCAGAAGAAAGGGAGCAAATTACCAGTCATACCACCAGAAAGTCCATTAGGAATAACGATTAGAAATTGGAATGATAGGGACCCCAGAAAAGGAAAAAGTAAATTAAAAATGGTCCAGTATTGTGTGACAGAATGGCCAAAGGAGCCTTTAAGACTACATGTCTTTTGGCCTGTTTTTGGATCCTTCGAAGACTGGATTTGCCAGGCCTTAAATATCCATGTTAATTCAAAGGAACCTTTTAGCCAGGAAGAAAGTGATTATGCAGGATTATGGATCAGGAGGACTTCACGTCCTTTTCCAGCCTCAATATTTACACTAAAAGCAGATCAGAAATTTGAAGAACAAGAAGAACATGAAAAAGAAGATAAACGTGAGCCGTTGGATAAGCTATCACCTCCATATCCTAACAATCCACCCCCGGCGGCTCTCCCTCCGGTGGCTGTGGTATCGCCACCAGTACCACCGTTGCCCCTGCTTCCACCACCAACAGCACCAGAATTAGACCGACCTCCGGCCGCATGCACGAGGAGTAGGACTGACGTATCTGAGAGAGCTTCTCTATATCCCTTAAGGGAGGTAACTGGTGTATAAGTGGTGCACGTCTTGGTGGAGCAGAGACTCCCAGCGTACCCAGCACAGTTTGCTTACCTCTATTCATTCGGTGAATTGTAAACTTTGATTGTAATCCTGTTTGGGACTTTTATTTATTATAACAGACAACCTTGTAAAACGCAGACAACCAGAATCCTTACAGCAATTAGGTGGAAATCACGGCGTAAGAAACATTGCCACCTCAAAGAGTAAAAACCTCAAAAGAAATGTGACTTGTAACAGGCCAGCAGCTGTATATTTTCTGTGAAGCACCAGCTAGATTATGAACCTTGAATAGCACAGTTAATGGGGAAACAGGGGAGGGTCCCGGTCCTCGGCAGAAAAAAAAAAGTGTATAAACTGTGTATGGAATTAGTAGGCACCCTCCTGCTTGTGGGACACCCGCCATTGTAATCTCGAATAATAATGCTACTGTACTGAGATCCTCGACTCAGCCTATGCTATTTGCTACAGATTGATTCAGGGTTTTAAGGTTTCAGGGATTGGGCACTAGGGTTGGGTTTCAGGGTAAGGGGTTTCAGGGTTTATGTTTAGGATTTTAAGGTTTTTAGGGTTGGAGTTTTAACGGTTAGGATTTTAAGGATTTGGGGGTTAGGGTTTTAAGGGTTTCGGGGTTAGCGTGTTAGGGTATTAGAGTTTTTTGGGTTGTAGTGTTGATATGTTTTTTAGGGTTAGAGTCTTAAGGTTTTATTTTTGGTCAGTTATTTACGGTTAGGGTTTTAAGATCTTTTTTTTTTTTTTTTTTTTTTTTTTTAAGGTTAGGTTCTCTAGGGCCAGGGTTTTGAGTATCCTAATTTTGGGGGTTTGGATTTTGAGCATCTTAATTTTGGGGGTTAGGCTTTTGTGTGCCCTAATTTTTTGGGATAGGCTTTCAAGCATCCTAAGTAGTTGGGTTAGGGTTTTGAGCATCTTAATATTTTGGGTCTGGGTAATGAGCATCCTCAGTTTTCAGGATAGGGTTTTGAGCATCTTAATGTTTCCAGGATAGGGTTTGGAGCGTCCTAATGTTTTGGGTTGGGGCTTTGAGCGTCCTAATGTTTTTGGGTTAGGGTTTGGAGCGTCCTAAATTTTCAGGATAGGGTTCTGAGCATCTCAGTGTTTCCAGGATAGGGTTTTGAGCGTCCTAAGTTTTTGGGATAGGTCTTTGAGCTTCCTAATGTTTTCCGGATAGGGTTTGGAGCATCTTAATGTTTTGGGTTTGGGTTTTGAGCATCCGAATGTTTTTGGGTTAGGGCTTGGAGCATCCTAATGTTTTTGGGTTAGGGCTTTGAGCGTCCTAATGTTTTCGGGATAGGGTTTGGAGCGTCCTAGTGTTTTCAGGATAGGGTTTTGAGCGTCCAAAGTTTTTGGGTTTGGGTTTTGAGCGTCCAAAGTGTTATAAGTTGCCCCCTTAATTAATTTTCAGAGAGCATTGTATTAATCATAGAAAGGAATTTATTGAGTGAGCAAAACAAGCACTGGGCGGCCGGGGAGTCTCAGCTCCGCCAACGGCACGCACCTCACCCCTGCCAGGGTCCCTTTTTATATCTTGCTAATTCCAGGATTACGCAGCACATCCTGGTATATTCTGCGACTGCGCGCACTGTTGCGCGCAAAAGAATTTTTAAGAATTTAAATCTCTTTAAAAAGAAAATTAAGCAAAAGAATTTTCATAGTGTCTAGGCAAGCATTATGCAGCTCCTTACTTCAGCAGGGAGCTTTCGCAACTCCCGCTCCTCAAACAGAACTCCTTGTTTTTATAATACAAAAGACAATGAATAAACATTTTTGGTGTATTACCCTAAGTTTTTGGGTTAGGGTTTTTTGCGTCTTAATGTTTTGGGGTTAGGGTTTGGAGCGCCCTAAGTTTTTGGGCTAGGGCTTGGAGCATTCCCAACGTTTTGGGTTGGGTTTGGGTTTTGAGCATCCTAAAATTTTGGGTTAGGGGTTTTAGGCATAGGTCTTCAGGGGTTTAGTGTGGTAAATAGTTTGGGTTAGGTCTGTAGGGGTTTCGAGGTTTTTTGGATGTTAGGGCTTGAGGCTTTTTTTGTAAGGGCGGTGAGGGTTCCAGTGAGTGCTGGTAAATGCAGTTCTCGAGCGCTCGGCCTGTGATTGGCCACGCTGGCTGTGCGGGGAATGCTGGTAGGTGTAGTTTTCCGGCACTGGAAGGCCATGTTGTGTGCCCAGAGCATGCCGGGAGATGTAGTTCTCGGGACTCCGGACTTCCGGGAGGCCATGTTGCGTACCCAGAGTATGCCGGGAAATGTAGTTGTCGGATTCGGGACTTCCGGGAGGCCATGTTGAATGCCCAGAGCATACCGGGAGATGTAGTTCTCGGGAACTAGGGTTAGGGGCTAGGGCTGGGGCTAGAGTTAGGGTTTTGGGTGAGGGTTGGGGTTGGGGGTTATTGTTAGGGTTAGTGGTTTAGGGTTAGGCTTAGAGGGTTAGAGTTAGGGGTAGGTTTAGAGGGTTAGGGTAAAGGTTAAGCGTTAGGGGTTAGGGGTTGGGGGTTGTGGTTAGGGTTAGGCTAAGGGTTAGGGTGAGAGTATTAGGGTTAGGGTTCAGTTTCAGATTAAGGTAAGGGTTTGGTAAGAATTAGGGTAAGGGTAATGGTTAGGGTTAGGGTTAGGTTTAGGGTAAGAATAAGGGTAAGCTAATGGTTAGGATAAGGGTAAGGGTTAGGGTAAAGGTTTTCATTTGTTAAAGCTGAAACGCAGTATGCAATCTGGGACGTCACAGCCAGAGCTGCCTATGGCAAGGTGAGAGAGGAAAAGATGGAGCAGATGTTCTACTCCTATTTTTTTCTTTAGACGTAAATAAAAGTTTGAGCTAATTCCAATTATAAGAGTTCCAATTACTTGCTTGGTCGTAATGTCTTTTAATGTTGAAAGCTGCAGCAAGAGCATGGGAATTTTTGCTTCTAGAAACACCCTAGTTCTGCTATCTGCACTATGCATTCTGTTGAGCTACAACTGATTAAAAAATAAAAAGAAAAATCACACACAAAAAAAAAAAAAAAAAAAAAAAACACACCACAGCTGCTGCTGCTGCTCTCTTCCTACTTCCTTGTGCTTTGCCCCTACCCTTTCCCAGGTGATTGGGTTTGGGTGCTAGGCGGGGCCAAATGGTATATGAGTCCCAGGCATCCCCTCAGAGAGCTCCTTCTGCTTGGGCTGCTCTTTGGGGTGTTTGTTTTTCCTTCGGTCAGTTGCAGGCTTCTTCAGGTGGATGAGAGTTTATGGACTGATGCGTTTCCAAGTAGCGAGGGGTACGCACATCTTTTTGAGGTAACAGCTAGTAGGATCTGTTAGAATAAACTAATGTAGTACTTGGTGCCTTTATTGCATGCAGTTCTTTATCAGGTGAGTAACTGTTGTGAGTAACTGAAGTCAATGTTACTTTGTGTGTTTGGTATGCAGTGCCTGTGCGGACTATTGCACGAGACACAGCTTTCTGACATCTGGCCCAGCAACTACTAAATAAGGGGAGGGGAGAAGCTGAAGAACGACCAAAGGACAAAGCCTGGGAGGAAGACTACGAGCCTTCAGTACGAGCGGCCCCCAGAGGGACCACCGGAGACTGATAACACCTGCACCATTGGGAGGGTTTGGATTCTGGGAACTAATTAGAATAACCCTGCCTTTTGTAGACGTAGTAATGAATATGTATTAGCCTAGCAGCATAAAAACCAGCCGCCTGATGTAACTTGTGTGCGTCTTGGTGGAGCAGAGACTCCTGGCGCACCCAGCGCTGTTTGCTTACCTCTATTCCTTTAATAAATCATAAACATTAATTGTAAGCCTATTTGGGACTCGGTCATTTATTACAACTGGGACCTCCCGATGGGTGGAAGCTGTCGGGATAGCTCGGGATGCTGAGGCGTGGTGCTGCAAGGAGGTTGGTGGTCAGTGGCGCCCTGGGGCAGGCCGAATTGGGAGGGGGCGAGGCGGCGGGTGGTCGGTGGCTTCTGTGGAAAAGGCGCTTGTATGGGGGGCTGCGCATTCAGAGGAACCTTGACAGGCTGCAGATAGGGGCAGGCAGGAACCTTTTGAAGTTCAGGAGAGGGAAATGCCAAGCCCTACCCCTAGGGAGAAACACCTCTGTTTACCAGCACTGGCTAGCTCGATACTGAATAAGCATTTCTTCATGGAAGGGGTGCTTTGCTATTAGAACAGGCTGCCCGGGGAAGTGGTAAGAGACCCGATCCTTAAAAGTATTGAAGAGACATGTGGACATAGCCCGGGAGTCCGGCCTCCGGCAGGGCGGGAGCTGGCTCTTCCGAGCCCCTGTGCTCCGGTCTTGTGCGACGCGTTTGCAAGCAGCACCGGGTGCCGGGTCCGACATCGGACGGTTCGGGGACGGCGATTCCGGGGCCGTCGGCTAGCGGGGGCCGGCTATCGTGTGTCCCGGGGATCCGAATTCAGGGGGCGTGGGGGCCGGCCGTGCAATGAAGCGGGGGGCTGGCGTCCGCCGGCTTCCCAGAGAGCGGGCTTTCGGTGCCGTGCGGTTCGGTGGCCGGCCGTCCCGAAACCCTGGGCACCGGTCTTGTGCTAGACTCAGCGGGGTCCGGGGCCGACCTCGGCTTCTCGGGGCCGGCGGTCCCGCTGTCCAGGTGTCCCGCCTCGGGCGGCGCGGGGCCGGCTGTCCCTAGCAGCTGGGCTCCCAAGAGCTTCTGGGCTCCCAAGCGTCGCCCAAGACCGGATCCCAGAGAATCGGGACGGTCGGCCACACCGGTGCGACTAGCACAAGCGTCTCCCGACAACGGAGCCCAGGGGCTTGCGAGGGTCAGATCCCGCGCCCCGGGATAGAGAAACGGGGAGCGTGGGTAGGCCGGCCGCAGCTTCGCACGGGTCCGAACCCCCCTGTCTCCGGGACGGCCAGACCCCGAGCCGGCAGACAGCAGCCTCCAGCTTCACGGCACAGTCGGCCTCCAACCCGCCCGAGTTCTGAACCCAGGGACACGGGACAGCCGGCCGCGCCGCCCGAGGCCGGACACCTGGAGCCCGGGACCGCTGCCCCTGACAAAGCCAAAGTCGGACCCGGACCCCGGTGCGGCTACTACACGCGTCGCCCAGGACCGGAGCACAGGTTCTAGGGACAGACAGCCGCCGGAAGTCGGACCGGGACCGCAGTGCGGTTGGCACATGCGTTGGCAAAGACCGGAGCCCTGGGAAGCGTGATGGCCGTGCGTTACGCAGCCCGACTTCGGACCCACGGGACAGCCGGCACCCGTGCCTGGCTCTTGGGGACTTGGAAGGAGTCCTGATGCTGGGTCAGCACTGTGCAGCAATAGACACAACAGCGGAGTGATTTCAGTGTTGTTCCAGCTACGAGTGTAGAGTAGAGTGCACTGTGCAGGCTGCTGCAGGGAAAAGGTGACTCCAGCTCAGACAGACCCAACACAACTTCCATAACATTTCTGTCACAATCAGGTACAGTTTAGTATATAGATGGTCTCATCACCATAGTTTTCTGTCCATTGAAGCATTTTTATGTCTGTACTTCTCTTTATTCTATAGGTCTTTTCCCAAAATGCTCATAAAAACTGTTGATGGTTTCGCCTTCATCTGTCAAAGTGGTCACTCAGGGCAGGCAAAGTTGGTTTTCTTGACACCAGCACCAGCTTAGCTCACATCACTGTTGCACTTGCCCGGTTCCTTGCAAAGTTGACCTGTCATTGGTTCTGCAGTGTCCTCCTACAACACATTACTTGGATGACAGATTAATTTTCTCCCAGTGTTAAATCTCCTTGTGGCACACAGTTCATATCCCCATCTTTCTGCATCACCCACCAGGTATACCCTGGACCTTGGGCAAAGACCATGCCACGAGTGGGTTTGCCTTTTCCCATGGTAGGGGCAACCCACACCGCCTTCCCCATCCACTTCCCCACATGCACTACAGGGACTTTAGCTTCTCCCACAGTGTGTAGGGGTTTTGTTTCAGCAGGACCAGCACGGCTTTCAGACCCCCTGTTGTTAACTAGCCAAGTGGCCTCTGGTAGATTTATATCCCAATGTTTCCATGTCGCAGCACCCAATGCTCGCAGCATAGTATTTAACAGTCCATTGTACCTCTCAACCTTCCCAGAGGCTTGTGGGTGATAAGGGATGTGATACACCCATTCAATGCCATGTCTCTTGGCCCAGGAAGTGATCAAATTTTTTTGGAAGTGACACCCATTTTCGGACTCTATTCTCTCCGGTGTACCATGTCGCCACAGCACTTGTCTTTCCAGGCCCAAGATAGTGTTTTGGGCCGTGGCATGGTTTACAGGGTATGTTTCCAGCCACCCAGTAGTTGCTTCTACCATGCTGAGTATGTACCGTTTGCCTTGGCGGGTTTGTGGAAGTGGTCCGAAGTAGTCAATCTGCCAGGCCTCACCATATCGAAATCCAAGCCATCTCCCCCATTCCAGGGAGACTTTACCCTCATGGCTCGTTTGATTGCAACACTGATGGTAACCTGTGTGATGGCCTCAATGGTCAGGTCCACCCCCCGATCACCAGTCCATCTGTATGTGGCATCCCTCCCCAGATGTCCTGATGTTTCATGAGCCCATCGAGCTACAAACAGTTCACCCTTACGTCCCCAGTCCAGGTCCACCTGAGCTATTTCAATTTTTGAAGCTCGATCTACTTCTTCGTTGTTCTGATGTTCTTCGGTAGCACGATTCTTAGGCATATGGGCATCTACATGACGTACCTTTACAGCCAGGTTTTCTACCCGGGCAGCAATATCTTTTCACAGGGTAGCAGCCCAGATAGGTCTACCTCTGCGCTGCCAGTTGTTCTGTTTCCATTGTCGCAGCCACCCCCATAGCGCATTTGCCACCGTCCATGAGTCAGTGGTGTTCTGGCCAGTCCATAATCTCTTCCAGGATTCCCGGGCGGTTGGGTTTCCCCATTCGAGCCCGCTCTGTAATTAACGCTACCCATTAACTCCACGTAGCATCGGTTGCATGATGTGTAGTGGGGATTTTCTCTTTGAACATCCAGTGTAACACAGGTAGACGTGGGGCCAAGAGAAGTTGTGCTTCTGTACCAAGAACAGGTCCCTTGACCTTATTCTGTTTAATGGCAAATCCAGCTTTCAGGAGAATTATTTTCTTCCCTTTCCCAAAAACTACTTCTGCTGTGTTACTCCATACGATGATATCATCGATATACTGCAGGTGTTCAGGAGCGTTCCCCGGTTCCAGTGTCGTCTGGATCAGTCCATGGCAGATGGCAGGGCTGTGTTTCCACCCCTGGGGCAGTCGATTCCAAGTATACTGAATGCCCCTCCAAGTGAAAGCAAATTGTGGTCTGCATGCTGCAGCTAGAGGGATAGAGAAAAATGCATTAGCAATATCGAATATAGCATACCACTTGGCTGCCTTTGCCTTTAGTTCGTACTGGAGTTCTAGCATGTCTGGCACTGCTGCACTTAGTGGTGGTGTGACTTCATTCAAGCCCCGATAGTCCACTGTTAGCCTCCACTCGCCATTGGACTTTCGCACTGGCCATATAGGACTGTTAAAAGGTGAATGAGTCTTGCTGATCACTCCTTGGCTCTCCAGATGGTGAACTAACTCATGGAGAGAAGTCAGGGAGTCTCGGTTGGTGCGATATTGCTGCCGGTGCACAGTTGTAGTGGCAATTGGCACTTGCTGTTCTTCAATCCTCAGCAATCCTACAGCAGAAGGGTCTTGTGAGAGACCAGGCAGGGTAGACAGCTGCTTAATCTTCTCTGTGCTCAAGGCAGCTATGCCAAAAGCCCACCGGTACCCTTTTGGATCCTTGAAGTACCCTTTCCTGAGGTAGTCTATGCCGAGGATGCACGGAGCCTCTGGGCCAGTCACGATGGGGTGCTTTTGCCACTCATTCCCAGTTAGACTCTCTTCAGCTTCCAATATGGTTAGCTCTTAGGATCCCCCCGTCACTCCGGAGATAGAGATGGGTTCTGCCCCTTGGTGGCCTGACGGCATTAGGGTACACTGTGCGCCTGTGTCCACTAAAGCTTTCTATTGTTGCGGTTCCGGTGTGCCAGGCCATCGAATCCACACAGTCCACTAAATCCGGTTGTTCCTCTCCTCTACTTGGCCAGAGGCAGGGCCCCACTAGTCCTGGTCGGAGTATCTATCAATTATTTCTTCCAAAAGTGAAGCAGAAATCTCTTCATCAGGGTCAGGAGTAATACTATTCCTTCTACTGCCTCTGGGGGATTGTTCAACAGAAACTGGGGCAGCAATCCTCCTAGGGGCCCTCTTTGTTGCTGCTGTATCTTTCCATAGCTCACGTACCCGAACAGCTAGGGCCGAGGTCGGTTCACCGTCCCACTTCCTCATATCTTCCCCGTGGTCACGTAAATAAAACCACAAGGTACCTCGCGGTGTTCGTCCCGGATTCTCCCTTGTTTGAGCCGGGGACTGCTGGTGCTTGAAGGCCGAAAGAGTTTTCCGTCTAGGTGAGGACAAAGCTATGTGTTCATCTAACCGTTGGGACAGTCCCTCCACATCTGAAATGCAGCCCCGTACTGGGGCAGAGAGATTTTCTTCATATTTATGAAGTTGATTGGACACGCTGTCCACAGCTGGCCCCATGCCCTCGTCCCAACCCATGACTGCCAGTGTGCTGGCATGTGTTGGGGGTGCAGCCCGTACAAACTTCCGCCACATGGACGCTGTGCATTGGACTTCATCGGGGTCTTTAGGTGCCTGGGCGTTGTTTAAATCTCTATAAAGCATCTCCAGCACAGCTAATTCCCGCAGCTGCTGGAGGCCCTTATCCATAGTGGGCCATTTGTTTACTTCGGAGACAATATCCTCTTTGTGGGGATACCTTTCTTTCACAGCTGTTAGGATTCGCCTCCAGAGGCTGATAACTTGTGCCTCTCTTCCAATTGCTCTGTCAATGAGCCTTTCTCTAGAAAGGGATCCCAGCTGCTTGGCTTCGTTGCCTTCTAGCTGTTGGGTATTGGCCCCACTATCCCAGCGTCGAAGAAGCCAAGTGAGGATGTGCTCACCTGGACGGCGACTGAAGTCTTTTCCTATTTCTCGCAGCTCACTCAGAGATAGAGACCGAGTAGTTTCTGATTCATCTATGATTTCAGTCTCTTCTTCGTGATGTTGCCGTGATAACGCTGCTTTAGAGCCACTTGCCTTTTCCTCTTCTCCCTCATCCGTAGAAGGAGCTTCTTCCCTTACTAAACGACCTGATCTCCGCTTCCACTCTTTCGTCTTTACTACAGGGGCGACTGATACCATAGATGGTCGGTCCTCTGGGGTGGTCACAGTGTGTGCTGTCTCATTATCAAATTCAGGAACCTCCCTATCCCCTTGAGGGTGCTGGGCAATGTTAATTGACATCTGATAGGCGTAAGCCAGACCCCAGCAGAGTGCAGCCAGCTGGTGGAGTTCTCTAGTATTGCCAGGGTCAGGGCATACGTCTTTCAAACATTCCACCAGTTTTCTTGGATTTTGTACTTGTTCAGGGGTGAAATTTAGAACCATTGGAGGAGAAAACCGTGATAGGTACCTGCCCAAATCCCCCCACACACCTTGCCACCCACAACTTTGTCTGGGGACAGGTTCTTGGATAATATTCTTAATAAATTGCTTTGCCTTGAGGAAGATGACAAACACTAGACCTAGTAATAGGAGGATAATATCGGACCAGGGGTATCCAAGATACTGAAAGGCTGCTGTAATTAGCCCACAGGGAGAAAAGTAGAAGGCACCACACCCGATATTATTCACCGATTGACGGCTGGGGGCAAAAAAGAAGGCACTGTAATTCTTAATATTTTCAATAAATAATCTCCAGGAGACGAGGAGGATAAAAATGCCGGGCTTGAATACCAAACAAAACTGAAGGCCAGTATATTACAGCACAACATGATAAAAAAAATAAGCACAGACTTCAACACTTTCTCCGATCGGATGTAAAGGAAAAAAGAAAACAGAGAGTGGGCTATATATAACATATCCACACAGAAAAGTATTACCAGAAAACCGAGCATTATGACTACCAATATGTTAGTTGTAAATACTTCAATCAATGCTATTGTTATCTCAACCTTTGAGCCCCACGTTGGGCGCCAAAAAGGACTGTGGTGGTTTTACTCAGGTGGGCAGCCGAGCTCCACCACAACCGCTCTCTCACTCCCCCTCTCCTCAAAGAGGAGGGGGCAGAAAATACAACACAGAGAACTCGAGAATTGAAATAAGAAAGGTTTAATTAAAGGGAAAGGGAAAGGGGAGAAAAAGAAACAAAAGAAACAATAAGTCCGCAAGGAAGCACAGAGAGAGAAAAAATTATTCTCTACTTCCCATCAGCGAGCGGTGTTCGGCCACATCCTGGGAAGCAGGGCCTCAAACGCGTAGTGGTTTTTCAGGAGGAACAGCCCCCTCCCCCACGAGAGCCCCCCCTTTTATTGCTGAGTGTGACATCGGGTGTTACAGAATATCCCTTTGGTTGGTTTAGGTCAGCTGCCCCGACAATGTCCCCTCCCCATCACTTGCCCACCCCTAGCCTGCTGGCTCTTGGGGGCTTGGAAGGAGTCCTGATGCTGTGCCAGCACTATGCAGCAATAGACACAACACTGGAGTGATACGAGTGCTGTTCCAGCTACGAGTGCAGAGTACAGCACTGTGCGGGCTGCTGCAGGGAAAAGGTGACTCCATCTCAGACAGCCCCAACACACGGGGTCCTGGTCCGACCTCGGGAGGCTCGGGGACGGTGGTCCCGGGGCCCGCGTGACCGGCCTCCGTCGGCACGGGTGCCGGCTGTCCCGTGGGTCCGAAGTCGGGCGACGTGGGTGCCTGCCGAGCCGTGAAGCGGGAGGCTGCTGCCCGCCGGCTCGGGCTCTGGCCGTCCCGGAGACGGGGGGTTCGGTCCCGTGCGAAGCTGCGGCCGGCCGACCCGCGCTCCCCGTTTCTCTATCCCGGGGCGCGGGATCTGACCCTCGCAAGCCCCTGGGCTCCGTTGTCGGGAGACGCTTGTGCTAGTCGCACCGGTGTGGCCGACCGTCCCGATTCTCTGGGATCCGGTCTTGGGCGACGCTTGGGAGCCCAGAAGCTCTTGGGAGCCCAGCTGCTAGGGACAGCCGGCCCCGCGCCGCCCGAGGCGGGACACCTGGACAGCGGGACCGCCGGCCCCGAGAAGCCGAGGTCGGCCCCGGACCCCGCTGAGTCTAGCACAAGACCGGTGCCCAGGGTTTCGGGACGGCCGGCCACCGAACCGCACGGCACCGAAAGCCCGCTCTCTGGGAAGCCGGCGGACGCCAGCCCCCCGCTTCATTGCACGGCCGGCCCCCACGCCCCCTGAATTCGGATCCCCGGGACACACGATAGCCGGCCCCCGCTAGCCGACGGCCCCGGAATCGCCGTCCCCGAACCGTCCGATGTCGGACCCGGCACCCGGTGCTGCTTGCAAACGCGTCGCACAAGACCGGAGCACAGGGGCTCGGAAGAGCCAGCTCCCGCCCTGCCGGAGGCCGGACTCCCGGGCTATGTCCACATGTCTCTTCAATACTTTTAAGGATCGGGTCTCTTACCACTTCCCCGGGCAGCCTGTTCTAATAGCAAAGCACCCCTTCCATGAAGAAATGCTTATTCAGTATCGAGCTAGCCAGTGCTGGTAAACAGAGGTGTTTCTCCCTAGGGGTAGGGCTTGGCATTTCCCTCTCCTGAACTTCAAAAGGTTCCTGCCTGCCCCTATCTGCAGCCTGTCAAGGTTCCTCTGAATGCGCAGCCCCCCATACAAGCGCCTTTTCCACAGAAGCCACCGACCACCCGCCGCCTCGCCCCCTCCCAATTCGGCCTGCCCCAGGGCGCCACTGACCACCAACCTCCTTGCAGCACCACGCCTCAGCATCCCGAGCTATCCCGACAGCTTCCACCCATCGGGAGGTCCCAGTTGTAATAAATGACCGAGTCCCAAATAGGCTTACAATTAATGTTTATGATTTATTAAAGGAATAGAGGTAAGCAAACAGCGCTGGGTGCGCCAGGAGTCTCTGCTCCACCAAGACGCACACAAGTTACATCAGGCGGCTGGTTTTTATGCTGCTAGGCTAATACATATTCATTACTACTTCTACAAAAGGCAGGGTTATTCTAATTAGTTCCCAGAATCCAAACCCTCCCAATGGTGCAGGTGTTATCAGTCTCCGGTGGTCCCTCTGGGGGCCGCTCGTACTGAAGGCTCGTAGTCTTCCTCCCAGGCTTTGTCCTTTGGTCGTTCTTCAGCTTCTCCCCTCCCCTTATTTAGTAGTTGCTGGGCCAGATGTCAGAAAGCTGTGTCTCGTGCAATAGTCCGCACAGGCACTGCATACCAAACACACAAAGTAACATTGACTTCAGTTACTCACAACAGTTACTCACCTGATAAAGAACTGCATGCAATAAAGGCACCAAGTACTACATTAGTTTATTCTAACAGATCCTACTAGCTGTTACCTCAAAAAGATGTGCGTACCCCTCGCTACTTGGAAACGCATCAGTCCATAAACTCTCATCCACCTGAAGAAGCCTGCAACTGACCGAAGGAAAAACAAACACCCCAAAGAGCAGCCCAAGCAGAAGGAGCTCTCTGAGGGGATGCCTGGGACTCATATACCATTTGGCCCCGCCTAGCACCCAAACCCAATCACCTGGGAAAGGGTAGGGGCAAAGCACAAGGAAGTAGGAAGAGAGCAGCAGCAGCAGCTGTGGTGTGGTTTTTTTTTTTTTTTTTTTGTGTGATTTTTCTTTTTATTTTTTAATCAGTTGTAGCTCAACAGAATGCATAGTGCAGATAGCAGAACTAGGGTGTTTCTAGAAGCAAAAATTCCCATGCTCTTGCTGCAGCTTTCAATATTAAAAGACATTATGACCAAGCAAGTAATTGGAACTCTTCCGACTGGAATTAGCTCAAACTTTTATTTACGTCTAAAGAAAAAATAGGAGTATAACATCTGCTCCATCTTTTCCTCTCTCACCTTGCCATAGGCAGCTCTGGCTGTGACGTCCCAGATTGCATACTGCGTTTCAGCTTTAACAAATGAAAACCTTTACCCTAACCCTTACCCTTATCCTAACCATTAGCTTACCCTTATTCTTACCCTAAACCTAACCATTACCCTTACCCTAATTCTTACCAAACCCTTACCCTAATCTGAAACTGAACCCTAACCCTAATACTCTCACCCTAACCCTTAGCCTAACCCTAACCACAACCCCCAACCCCTAACCCCTAACGCTTAACCTTTACCCTAACCCTCTAAACCTACCCCTAACTCTAACCCTCTAAGCCTAACCCTAAACCACTAACCCTAACAATAACCCCCAACCCCAACCCTCACCCAAAACCCTAACTCTAGCCCCAGCCCTAGCCCCTAACCCTAGTTCCCGAGAACTACATCTCCCGGTATGCTCTGGGCATTCAACATGGCCTCCCGGAAGTCCCGAATCCGACAACTACATTTCCCGGCATACTCTGGGTACGCAACACGGCCTCCCGGAAGTCCGGAGTCCCGAGAACTACATCTCCCGGCATGCTCTGGGCACACAACATGGCCTCCCAGTGCCGGAAAACTACACCTACCAGCATTCCCCGCACAGCCAGCATGGCCAATCACAGGCCGAGCGCTCGAGAACTGCATTTACCAGCACTCACTGGAACCCTCACCGCCCTTACAAAAAAAGCCTCAAGCCCTAACATCCAAAAAACCTCGAAACCCCTACAGACCTAACCCAAACTATTTACCACACTAAACCCCTGAAGACCTATGCCTAAAACCCCTAACCCAAAATTTTAGGATGCTCAAAACCCAAACCCAACCCAAAACGTTGGGAATGCTCCAAGCCCTAGCCCAAAAACTTAGGGCGCTCCAAACCCTAACCCCAAAACATTAAGACGCAAAAAACCCTAACCCAAAAACTTAGGGTAATACACCAAAAATGTTTATTCATTGTCTTTTGTATTATAAAAACAAGGAGTTCTGTTTGAGGAGCGGGAGTTGCGAAAGCTCCCTGCTGAAGTAAGGAGCTGCATAATGCTTGCCTAGACACTATGAAAATTCTTTTGCTTAATTTTCTTTTTAAAGAGATTTAAATTCTTAAAAATTCTTTTGCGCGCAACAGTGCGCGCAGTCGCAGAATATACCAGGATGTGCTGCGTAATCCTGGAATTAGCAAGATATAAAAAGGGACCCTGGCAGGGGTGAGGTGCGTGCCGTTGGCGGAGCTGAGACTCCCCGGCCGCCCAGTGCTTGTTTTGCTCACTCAATAAATTCCTTTCTATGATTAATACAATGCTCTCTGAAAATTAATTAAGGGGGCAACTTATAACACTTTGGACGCTCAAAACCCAAACCCAAAAACTTTGGACGCTCAAAACCCTATCCTGAAAACACTAGGACGCTCCAAACCCTATCCCGAAAACATTAGGACGCTCAAAGCCCTAACCCAAAAACATTAGGATGCTCCAAGCCCTAACCCAAAAACATTCGGATGCTCAAAACCCAAACCCAAAACATTAAGATGCTCCAAACCCTATCCGGAAAACATTAGGAAGCTCAAAGACCTATCCCAAAAACTTAGGACGCTCAAAACCCTATCCTGGAAACACTGAGATGCTCAGAACCCTATCCTGAAAATTTAGGACGCTCCAAACCCTAACCCAAAAACATTAGGACGCTCAAAGCCCCAACCCAAAACATTAGGACGCTCCAAACCCTATCCTGGAAACATTAAGATGCTCAAAACCCTATCCTGAAAACTGAGGATGCTCATTACCCAGACCCAAAATATTAAGATGCTCAAAACCCTAACCCAACTACTTAGGATGCTTGAAAGCCTATCCCAAAAAATTAGGGCACACAAAAGCCTAACCCCCAAAATTAAGATGCTCAAAATCCAAACCCCCAAAATTAGGATACTCAAAACCCTGGCCCTAGAGAACCTAACCTTAAAAAAAAAAAAAAAAAAAAAAAAAAAAAAAAAAAAAAAGATCTTAAAACCCTAACCGTAAATAACTGACCAAAAATAAAACCTTAAGACTCTAACCCTAAAAAACATATCAACACTACAACCCAAAAAACTCTAATACCCTAACACGCTAACCCTGAAACCCTTAAAACCCTAACCCCCAAATCCTTAAAATCCTAACCGTTAAAACTCCAACCCTAAAAACCTTAAAATCCTAAACATAAACCCTGAAACCCCTTACCCTGAAACCCAACCCTAGTGCCCAATCCCTGAAACCTTAAAACCCTGAATCAATCTGTAGCAAATAGCATAGGCTGAGTCGAGGATCTCAGTACAGTAGCATTATTATTCGAGATTACAATGGCGGGTGTCCCACAAGCAGGAGGGTGCCTACTAATTCCATACACAGTTTATACACTTTTTTTTTTCTGCCGAGGACCGGGACCCTCCCCTGTTTCCCCATTAACTGTGCTATTCAAGGTTCATAATCTAGCTGGTGCTTCACAGAAAATACACAGCTGCTGGCCTGTTACAAGTCACATTTCTTTTGAGGTTTTTACTCTTTGAGGTGGCAATGTTTCTTACGCCGTGATTTCCACCTAATTGCTGTAAGGATTCTGGTTGTCTGCGTTTTACAAGGTTGTCTGTTATAATAAATAAAAGTCCCAAACAGGATTACAATCAAAGTTTACAATTCACTGAATGAATAGAGGTAAGCAAACTGTGCTGGGTACGCTGGGAGTCTCTGCTCCACCAAGACGCGCACCACTTATACACCAGTTACCTCCCTTAAGGGATATAGAGAAGCTCTCTCAGATACGTCAATCCTACTCCTCGTGCATGCGGCCGGAGGTCGGTCTAATTCTGGTGCTGTTGGTGGTGGAAGCAGGGGCAACGGTGGTACTGGTGGCGATACCACAGCCACCGGAGGGAGAGCCGCCGGGGGTGGATTGTTAGGATATGGAGGTGATAGCTTATCCAACGGCTCACGTTTATCTTCTTTTTCATGTTCTTCTTGTTCTTCAAATTTCTGATCTGCTTTTAGTGTAAATATTGAGGCTGGAAAAGGACGTGAAGTCCTCCTGATCCATAATCCTGCATAATCACTTTCTTCCTGGCTAAAAGGTTCCTTTGAATTAACATGGATATTTAAGGCCTGGCAAATCCAGTCTTCGAAGGATCCAAAAACAGGCCAAAAGACATGTAGTCTTAAAGGCTCCTTTGGCCATTCTGTCACACAATACTGGACCATTTTTAATTTACTTTTTCCTTTTCTGGGGTCCCTATCATTCCAATTTCTAATCGTTATTCCTAATGGACTTTCTGGTGGTATGACTGGTAATTTGCTCCCTTTCTTCTGGTCTCTGGTCTTCGATTTTGTCTGACCCATCTAGGAATTTTACTATGGCAATTCCCACAGCCCTTGGTTACCTTAGTAAGAGTGTCTTGCAGGGGGTCGAGGACCTATCACACACCCACAAATCCTATAGGAATCCCTTCGGTCCTTCACCGGCCAAGTCCCTCGCGGGAGATTGGAACCGCGGTTAGAAGACCTCCACAATCGCTTCGGAACTAAGTTCCATCTCAGTCACACTCTTACACACACAGGCAACCGAACCCCACCCAACCAAATGGTATACGCTTTAAATGCTTACGACTCCGTCATCTTCGTTCGGATCTTCACACACACAATTACGGGCAAAATATAGTGCTGCAGCTGGCAAGGGAGCTGAAAAAAAGAATCAGAAACTTTGCTTACCTTTATTCAGGTTCAAGATGCCATTAGTTCCGACCTGACTCAAAGAGCAGCCACCAAATGGTGGGGGTGCCTCTCCTAGATCAAACCAGTAATCAGGAACCAAAGCCCTCCCGGACGAGCCCCCACTTGTAATAAATGACTGGGTCCCAAATAGGATTGCAATTGAAATTTACAATTTCTTAAATGAATAGAGGTAAGCAAGCAGCGCTGGGTGCGCCAGGAGTCTCTGCTCCACCAAGGCGCACACAAGTTACATCAGGCGGCTGGTTTTTATGATGCTAGGCTAATACATATTCATTGCTACTTCTACGAAAGGCAGGGTTATTCTAATTAGTTCCCAGAATCCAAACCCTCCCACTGGTGCAGGCGTTATCAGTCTCCGGTGGTCCCTCTGGGGGCCGCTCGTACTGAAGGCTCGTAGTCTTCCTCCCAGGCTTTTCTCTTGTCCTTCTCCTTTGTCCATCTTGGCTGGATGGCAGACACTTGCATAGTGTCCCATGCAACAGTTGTAATAGTTAGCAGTTATTCTGAAACCCCTTTGTTCTCTTATCCCCTATTGACCCGAATTGCTGGACCATTCCTTTGCAAGATACAAGAACTATATATATTAACCACTCTGGTTTTCTCAGACTTTTCATCATATCATGCGGCCCTAGCATTGTTCCATATTGACACGAATCAGATGAACTCATTTCACACTGTTAAGCTGTCTTATCACTGCAAGCATATCTCAATACCACCTTCCTTCCCTCTACAGGACGTAACTGCGCAAAAACAACATTTTTATTCCCACAACCTTGATCCCCTTACCCTGAAATCCTTATTCCCCTTAAACCTAACAACTCTAACCACAACCCTAACCCTTATTATCAACCCCCTAACGCTAATGACACTGACCTTAATCCAAACCCCAAACTGCCCCTAACCCCAGACAACCAACAACGAAACACACACACACAAAGATGGAAACTACAAAAAAGGCAAAACCCACGATACAGGTCCCAAATCACAAATGCGCAACTAAAATGCTACAGAAAAGCCCCAGATGCAGGCCCCAAATGCTACTGCTAGGCCTCAAAAGCTCAAGATGCATCCCAAAGCAAAAATGCAGACCCCAAACGTTACAGAAAAGCCCCCAAACCCAGGCTGCACAAGTCTACAAGCAGGCCCCAAACTGCCAACAGAAGCAGCCACCAACCACACCCAGATGCAGACCCCAACTGCCCACAAGCAGCTCCTACCCCACCACCCCCTCCCAAGAACTGGACTCCACCCAGACACTGGCCCAAGACCCGGGCCCGCCCCCCGCCACCCCCCCTACCCTCCCCCCCGACACAAGTGTACAAGCAGCTCACAACCCGCCCCCTCAGAGACCAGTCCCACTCCCCCCACCCCCCCCAAGACATGGGATGCGGAGGTGTACAACCAACTCCCAACTCCCTCCCCCTCAAAGGGAGGCCCCAAAGACCCCCAAATCGAGGCTCCTAGAGTGAACAAGCACCTCCCAACTCCCCCAGGCACAGGCCCCCCTCCCCCCCCCCCCCAAACACAGGCCACAAAGGTGGCCCAGACCCCCCTCCAAGACCATGGCCCCTATAGTGTACAAGCAGCTCCCAACCACCCACAGATGCAGGCCCCAACCCTTCTCAAAAGGGAGGCACCTAGAATGCATGAGCAGCTCCCAACCCCCCTAAACATAGGTCCAAAAGTGCACAAGCAGCTCCCAACCCCCCTCAAATACAGACCACAAAAGTGTACAAGTAGCTCCCCCCCCCAGAGACAGGACCCAAAGGTTGGGAACCAGTTCCCAACACCCCTGAGACACAGGCCCCAACCCCCCCCCAGACACAGGGCCCCAAATTCTACAAGCAGCTCCCAACCCCTGCCAGGCAGCCCCCTACCCTATACAAGCAGCTCCCAACCCTCCCCCCCCCCGAGGGAGGCCCCCAAGCCCCCCACAAACACAGGCCCCTACAGTGTACAGGCAGCTCCCAGCCACCCCCAGATGCTGGCCCCAAAGTTGTACAAACAGCTCCCAGCCACCCTGCAGAAACAGATTCCTACATTGTACAAGCAGTTCCCAGCCCGCTAGACATAGGCCCTGACCCCCCACAGATGCAGGCCCCAAAGGTGTACAAGCAGCTCCCACCCCTCCCCCAGACGCAGGTCCCAAGCCCCCCCCCCAAACACAGGCCCCTACAACCAGCACCCAACCCCCTACCCCCGATGCCAGGCCCAAAGGTGTAGAAGCAGCTCCAAACCTCCTCCCTCAACCCAGGCTCCAACAGTATACAAGCAGCTCCCAAACAACCCTCCCCTTCCGCCCCCCCCCCCCCGCCCCCGACACAGGCTCCAATGGAATACAAAGAGCTCCCTCCCCTCCCCCAGATGCTGGTCTCAACCCCCCACCCCCCCCAGAATCAGGCCCCAAAGGTGTAGAGTCAGCTCCCAACCCCCTCAATGCTGGCCCCAAGGGTCTACAAGCAGCTCCCCCCCCAGACACAGAGCCCAAAAGCCTAATCACAGGCCCTGAACTCTAGAGGCAGGCTCCAAAACCCAGGACAAAGCCCCAGTGGTTCGAGACAGGGCCCAAATCCCAGACACAGGCCCCAAACGCTAAACATATGCCAAAAAAAGTATTAGTGCTGGTGCCAAATGTTACAGACAGGCCCAAAAGCCCGAGATGCTCAAGGCTGAGACGTAACTTGGCTTTCTGAATTACTGGAAAGCAGCTTTCATTCTCAGATAATAGTGTGCAGGCTAGATAGGATGGGGCTTCAGGCACCTCTTCACCTGAGGAAACACACTGCCATCAGGCACCGCTGTGCCAGACAAGCTTTTTCTGCTAGAACACCCTACTCAGATGCACTGTGGCATTCAAGTGAACTGCTTTCATGCAAATATAACGACTGATGTTACAACCCACCTTGCCTGTGGCACCTGATGAACAGAAGAGTAAGCCACCGCAACGCTTCAAAACCATCCCTGCACGTGCCGCTCCTTGTTGCTCTCTGGCCTTATCTCATATCCTTATCCACTTCTGTGGAGAGCCTGCCACGGCACCTGCAAAGCAAGACGGACACCTTTCATAGTCGCCTTGTGCTACTTGGTCGTTCTGCTCCAACCCAGCTCATGACCAGCCCCTCTTCTTACACAGCTCTTCAGAGTGCAGTTTGCTCCTTTGAGCCTGTGCGAGACACCTGTGAAAGAAAAAGAAACGCATAGGCCGATGCAGCATCCAAAGACACAGCACAACTAGGTAAGTTACTCTCATCTGCTCCCTTACCTCTGCCGCTTACCAGCCCCCGAGGCAGATGCTTCAATCTACCCTCTTCAAACAGCTCCAACACCTCTAAAAGACAAAGAGGGGATGCTTAGAGGAACAGTGAGACCTACAACACAACTGCTACATCTGTTCCTCACTCACCTTGCCAGAGGCAGCTCTGCGTGTGACGTCCCAGGTTGTACACTGCGTTACCTAACCCTTACCCTAACCCTTCTCACCCTTACCATTACCCAAATCCTTACTTTTACTTTTTCCTTACCCTTACTCTTTCCTTTAACCATAACCTTACCCTTACCCTATTCCTTACTCCAACCCTTCCCCTTACCTTCCCCTTCTTCTTACACTTAACCTAACCCTTACCCTTCCGCTTCCCCTAAAACATATCCTAACACTTTCCCTTACCCTTACACTTACCCTAACCCTTACTATTACCCTTACACTTACTCTTGCCCTAATCCTTGCTTGCACCCTTACGCTTATCCTAACCCTTACCCTTACCCTTACCCTTAACCTAAGCCGAAACCTTAAACCTTACCGTAAAGCTTACCCTTTCTGCTACACTTACCCTTAGCCTAAATCTAAACCTTACACTTACCCTTAGCTAACGCTCACACTTACCATTACCCATACCCTTATTCTTACCCTTACCCTAAACCTTACCTTTACACTTACGGTTACCATTAACCTTACCCTTACCCTAACACTTATCCTTAACCTAACCCTTACCCTAAACCTTACCCCAACCCTTACCCTGACCCTTACATTAACCCTAACCCTTACCCTAAACCTTACACTTACTCTTAACATTAACCTTACCCTTAACCTTTAGCTAATACTTAACCTTACGTTTTTCTCACCCTAACCCTATAATTAACCAAAACCATTAACCTAACACTTAACCTTACCCTTACAATAAGCCATACAACAACACTTAAATGTACACTTACGCTTACACTTACCCTAGCAATTACTCGTACAATTAAAAAATTAATTAAATTAAAAAATTTTAATTTAAAATTAATAGAATTAAAAAATTAAAATACCCTTATCCTTATACGCTTATCCTTAACCCTCACCCTTATCATTACCAATACCCTTACTCTTAAACTTATTCTTATACATACAACTTACCCTTTCCCTAACACTTAACCTTAACCTAACTCTAACCCCAAACCTTACCTGAACCCTTACCTGGACCCTTACATTAACCCTTACCCTTAACCTAAACCTTACACTTGCTCTTAACCATTACCCTAACACTTACCCTTACGTTTCCCTCACCCTAACCCTAAAATTAACCCTAACCATTACCCTAACACTTACCCCTAACCTAACCCTTACTCTAACACTTACAGTGACCCGTACCCTTACACATACCCTTACCCTTACTCTTACCCTAACCGCTACCCTTACCATAACCCATACTCTAACACATACTTCTACCTGTACCTTTACCCTTACCGTTACCGTTACCCTTACCCTTACCGTTACCCTTACCCTTACCCTTACCCTTACCCTAAACCTTACCCTTATCCTAACACTTACCATTACCGTAAACCTTACCCTTTCTGCTACACTTACCCTTCGCCTAAATCTAAACCTTACACTTACCCTTAGCCTAACCCTCACCCTTACCATTACCCAGACCCTTATTCTTACCCTTACCGTAACCCTTACCTTTACGCTTACGGTTACAATTAACCTTACCCTTACCCTAAAACTTATCCTTAACCTAACCCTTACCCTAAACCTTACCCCAACCCTTACCCCGACCCTTACATTAACCCTAACCCTTACCATAAACCTTACACTTACTCTTAACCTTAACCTTCCCCTTAACATTAACCTAATACTTACGCATACGTTTTCCTGACTTTAACCCTAAAACTAACCCTAACCATTACCCTAACACTTAACCTTACCCTAACCCTAACCCTAACCCTTACACTTACCCTTACCCTTACACTTACCCTAATTCTTACCCATACCATAACCCATACCCTAACACATATTTGTACCCTTAACCTTACCGTTACCCTTAACCTTACCCTTACACTTTCCCTTACTCTATCCGTTACCCTTACGCTTACCCTTAACATAAACCCTTGACCTTACCCTTACCATAAGCCATACAACAACAATTACATGTACACTTATGCTTACACTTACCCTAGCAATTACCCTTACCCTTACCCTTACCCTTACCCTTACCCTTACCCTTAACCTTACCCTTACCCTTACCTTTACCCTTAACCTAAGCCGAAACCTTAAACCTTACAGTAAACCTTACCCTTTCTGCTACACTTACCCTTAGCCTAAATCTAAACCTTACACTTATCCTTACTGTAACCCTCACCCTTATCATTACCAATATCCTTACTCTTACCCTTACCCTAACCCTTATTCTTACACTTACTATTACGTTTAACATTACCCTTACCGTAACACTTACACTTATCCTTATCCATACCCTTACCCTTACCCTAATCCTTACCCTTAACCTAACCCTAACCCTAAACCTTACCCCAGCCCTTATCCTGACACTTACATTAACCTTAACCCTTACCCTAAAACTTACACTTACTCTTAACCTTACCCTTAACCATTACCCTAACACTTACCCTTACGTTTCCCTCACCCTAACCCTAAAATTAACCCTAACCATTACCCTAACACTTACCCTTACCCTAACCCTAACCGTAACTCTAACCCTTACTCTAACCCTTACCCTGACCCGTACCCTTACACTTACCCTTACCCTTTCCATAGCCCATAGCCTAACACGTACTTGTAGCCTTAACCTTACCGTTTCCCTTACACTTACCCTTACTCTATCCGTTACCTTTATGCTTATCCTTAACATAAACCTTAACCTTAACCTTACCCTTATCATAAGCCATACAACACTTACATGTACACTTCCGCTTGCACTTACCCTAGCAATTACTCGTACAATTACCCTTAACCTTACTGTTAAGCTAACCCTAAACCTTACCCTTATCCTAACACTTACCCTTATCCTAAACCTTACCCTTTCTGCTACACTTACCCTTTGCCTAATTCTAAACCTTACCCTAACCCTCACCCTTACCTAAATCTAACGATTACCCTAACCCTTACCCTTACCATTATACTTACTTTTACCCTTAACCTAAACCTTACCCCAACCCTTACCCTGACCCTCACATTAACACTAACCCTTACCCTAAACCTTACATTTACTCTTCACGTTAACCTTAGCTGTAACCTAATACTTACCCTTATTTTTCCCTCACCCTAACCCTAAAATTAACCCTAACCAGTACCCTAACACTTACCCTTACCCTAACCCTTACTCTAACCCTTACAATGACCCATACCCTTACACATACCCTTACCCTTACTCTTACCCTACCCTTACCCTTACCATTGCCCATACCCTAACACATCCTTCTACCCTTAACCTTACTGTTACCCTTACCCTTACTCCATCTGTTACTTTTACGCTTATCCTTAACATAAAACTTACTCTTAACCTTACCCTTACCATAAGCCATAGAACAACACTTACATGTTCACTTACGTTTACGCTTACCCTAGCAACTACTCGTACAATTAATCTTACCCTTACCCTTACCAAACCATTACCCTTACCCTTAACCTAACCCTCAACCTTACCCTTATCCTAGCACTTACCCTTACAGTAAGCCTTACCCTTTCTGCTACACTTACCCTTTGCCTAATTCTAAACCTTTCCCTAAGCCTCACCCTTACCCTTATCATTATGCTTACTTTAACCGTTAAGTTAAAACTTACCCCACCCCTTACCCTGACCCTTACATTAACCCTAACCCTTACCCTAAACCTTACACTTACTCTTAACCTTAACCTTACCCTTAACATTAACTGAATGCTTACGCATACGTTTTCCTGACTTTAACCCTAAAACTAACCCTAACCATTACCCTAACACTTAACCTTACTCTAACCCTAACCCTGACAACCCTTACTCTAACCCTTACCCTGACCCGTACCCTTACACTTACCCTTACCCTTATACTTACCCTAATTCTTACCCATACCATAACCCATACCCTAACACATATTTGTACCCTTAACCTTACCGTTACCCTTAACCTTACCCTTACACTTTCCCTTACTCTATCTGTTACCCTTACGCTTACCCTTAACATAAACCTTACCCTTGACCTTACCCTTACCATAAGCCATACAACAACAATTACATGTACACTTACGCTTGACCTTACCCTAGCAATTACTTGTACAATTACCCTTACCCTTACCCTTACCCTTACCTTTATCCTTAACCTAAGCCGAAACCTTAAACCTTACAGTAAACCTTAACCTTTCTGCTACACTTACCCTTAGCCTAAATCTAAACCTTACACTTACCCTTACTGTAACCCTCACCCTTACCATTGCCAATACCCTTACTCTTACCCTTACCCTGACCCTTCTCCTTACTCTTACTGTTACCTTTAATATTACCCTTACCCTAACACTTACACTTATCCTTATCCATACCCTTACCCTTACCCTAATCCTTACCCTTAACCTAACCCTAACCTTAAACCTTACCCCAGCCCTTACCCTGACCCTTACATTAACCCTAACCCTTACCCTAAAACTTACACTTCCTCTTAACCTTAACCTTAACCTTACCCTTAACCGTTACCCTAACACTTACCCTTACGTTTCCCTCACCCTAACCCTGAAATTAACCCTAACCATTACCCTAACACTTACCCTTACCCTGAGCCTTACATTAACCCTAACCCTTACCCTAACCCTAACCCTAACCCTAACCCTTACTCTAACCCTAACCCTTAACCTAAACCTTACACTTAATCTTAACTTTAACCTTACCCTTAAACTAATACATACCCTTACATTTTCCTCACCATAACCCTAAAATTAACCGTAACCATTACCCTAACACTTATCCTTACCTAACCCTAACCCTAACCCTTACTCTAACTTCTACCCTGACCCGTACCCTTAGACTTCCCCTTACCCTTACTCTTACCCTTACCCTAACCCTTACACTTACGGTTACCATTAACCTTACCCTTACCCTAACACTTACCCTTTCCCTATCCCTTACACTTATCCTTATCCATACAACTTACGCTTTCCCTAACACTTAACCTTAGCCTAACCCTAACCCTAAACCTTACCTGAACCCTTACCCTTACCCTTACATTAACCCTTACCCTAAAACTTACACTTAACCTTAACCTTACAATTAACCTTAACCTAATACTTACCCTTACTTTTCCCCCACCCTAACCCTAAAATTAACCGTAACCATTACCCCAACACTTAACCTTACCCTAACCCTTACCCTTACCATAACCCATACTCTAACACATACTTCTACCCGTACCCTTACCCTTACCATAACCCTTACCCTTACCGTAACCCTTACCCTTACCGTTACCGTTACCCTTACCGTTACCGTTACCCTTACCCTTAACCTATCCCTTACCCTTAACCTAACCCTAAACCTTACCCTTATCCTAACACTTACCCTTACCATAAACCTTACCCTTTCTGCTACACTTACCCTTAGCCTAAATCTAAACCTTACACTTACCCTTAGCCTAACCCTCACCCTTACCATTACCCAGACCCTTATTCTTACCCTTATCCTAACCCTTACCTTTACACTTACGGTTACCATTAACCTTACCCTTATCCTAACACTTATCCTTAACCAAACCCTTACCCTAAACCTTACCCCAACCCTTGCCCTGACCCTTTCATTAACCCTAACCCTTACCCTAAACCTTACACTTACTCTTAACCTTAACCTTACCCTTAACATTAACCTAATACTTACGCATACGTTTTCCTGACTTTAACCCTAAAACTAACCCTAACCATTACCCTAACTCTTAACCTTACCCTAAAACCTAACCCTAACCCTTACACTTACCCTTACCCTTATACTTACCCTAATTCTTACCCATACCATAACTCATACCCTAACACATATTTGTACCCTTAACTTTACCATTACCCTTAACCTTACCCTTACCCTTACTCTATCCGTTACCCTTACGCTTACCCTTAACATAAACCTTACCCTTGACCTTACCCTTACCATAAGCCATACAACAACACTTACATGTACGCTTAAGCTTACGCTTAACTAGCAATTACTTGTACAATTACCCTTAACCTTACTATTAAGCTAACCCTAAACCTTACCCTTATCCTAACACTTACCCTTATCCTAAACTTTACCGTTTCTGCTACACTTACCCTTTGCCTAATTCTAAACCTTACCCTAACCCTCACCCTTACCTAAATCTAACCATTACCTTAACCCTCACCCTTACCCTTACCATTATACTTACTTTTACCCTTAACCTAAACCTTACCCCAACCCTTACCCTTACCCTTATGATTCAAAGATCGAAGCCGAAATTCCTTGAAGTGGTATATTCTTTAATGTAGCGCTGGATGCACGGGGGATCTCTCCACCTATCGTGCATACCCAAAGCAGAAAGCAGTCTTGAATTTATACAATCAATCTATCAATATTCTACAAGCACCTAGACATATGCATTACCTATCCCCGCCTTCCCTCGCTTCTCATGCTAATTAACCTTTTGGCACCTTGCGCCTGCGCAGAGCCTTCCAAGAATTGTGGGCAGGGGTCTTTGGGACGTGGGCAGGGGTCTTTGGGAGGAAGACCCCGAGTCTTCCTCACAGTGTACTTTTCACCTTTGGTCAGGAATCTGCTGAATCGGCATGTTTCTTAATTGCAAGAGCTGGTTGTTGCTAATTCTTCCGTTTGTTGTATCTTTATGCTGAATTCCAGGGTCCAGTTTTGAGATTTATAGTCCTTACATTTGTTTCTCTGTCCGTCTGCCGCTTCCTTATCATGAGTTCCAGTGTCTTGTTTCGAGATATACAGTCAATGTCTGGGGATTGTCCTTGCCTCCCCAATGCCTCCCCAATACCTCCTTAATCAATCCCCTCTTTTCTTTTCCCATGCAAATTCTTTTGCATCAGATACTTTCATTATTTACAGTAACACAACAAAGCAGGCATCTAAAACACATGCACACAAATATTCCTAACACTACTAATGCGATTAGAGCAATGAACACTTGTTTCAACCATTGAAAATTGGCAACCAGGAGGTTAACTTATTCCATATTTCACTAAAACTCCACGAAAGATCATCTTTACTGATCTCATGTAGGACCCTTGTCTGCTTCCGTATTTCTTCCAGGTCGGTAGAGATCCTTCCACTCTGATCTATATACATACAACAACTTGTGTTTATTACTGTACAGACTCCCCCTTGAGCGGCCAGTAAAAAGTCTAGGGCCATCCAATTTTGTAATACTACCTGTGATAAACTAGATATCTCTTCTTGTTGAGCCTTTATAGCATCCAGAGTCTTGTTTTCTAACTTCTCTGTAATTGCAGAAATATTAACTATCGCCTTTTCCAATTCACTCACTCCTAACCATGGGATAAGCCATCGAACAAAACTATGAAAAGCGGTGTGTCTCTCTATCAATGGATTGTTAATTTTTCGTCTGATTCTCTGGATATGATTTCTCAAGTAGGCTCGAGGCAGTACATCATGTACTGTCATATTGGGGACTACCGCTCCAAGAGTGCAAGTTCCCTTCCAATTCTCAGGCAAGACCTTACGGGCTGTATCATTGCATAGCCAATACCACCCTTTTCCTTCTGGTACTGGCCAGCTGGTTGAATTTGCCCAACTGCTAGTTGTACTAATATCAATTGTTCGATTACAAGATGTCTGATTCCCCACAGAAGTAGTACCTGTATTTATACAATCCTGTTTTCCCATACCCTTAGGCGGGTTACACCTTTGTACACATACATAGGAAGATTCCAACGGCACGAAGCTACTAACTTCTAGTTCCAAAACTTCTTCATATTTTCGACCCCAAGATGTGTTTTCCCACAAATTAGTCCAAGATAAGTTTGCAGGCAAGGGAATCCCGATTAACGATACACCCTTATTCCCATGCTGTGGCAGATGGGTGCATACCCAACAGTTCATCTTATTAGTTACTTGAGAAATTGTTTGTATTAAGGTCAGGTGTAAGTTCTCATCCCAAGTTGCCCACCCCAAATCCGAGAACCGCACCCCTGCAATCATTAGGATCTGGAAAACTGTAATTTTGTTGGTCCAATTGGAGTGGTGGTCCATATCCTCGCCAGGGCCTTCTTCACCCTTGAATTGTGGATCCAAACTGCTTGCTCCTTAGTTTTAATGGCGGTATGTGTTGTCAGTAATACTTGGTATGGTCCCATCCACTTTCCTTCCATTTTTCCTGTAGGGGTTGTCCTGAAAATGTCTTTATATATATATAATCCCCGAGCTTAAAGGGGTGGATTGGTTGATCCAACCCTCTAGCCCTGGTCCCTAAAGCAAATTTATGTACTTTATTTAATTGTTTCTGAAGTTCAGTTATATAAGCATATAAATATTCTGATCCTAACTGCGTTAGGTCCTCTCCACTAAATAGAAATTGCTACGGCCTTCCATATAAGATTTTGAAGGGACTCAAATTCCCTTTTATTCTAGGTTTAACTCTAATTCCAAGTAATGCTAAAGGGAGGGATTGAGGCCATGACAAATTAGCTTCTTATCCAATTTTAGCTATTTATTGTTTAATTAAATGGTTCATTTTTTCTACCTGTCCACTTGCCTGTGGTCTATAAGGAGTATGCAGTTGCCAATCTATCTTTAGAATCTTACTTATCTGTTCTACCACTTGTGCACAAAAATGTGAACTCTATCAGAAGACATTGCTACTAGAATCCCAAAGCATGGTATTATTTCATTTAACAAGACTTTAACCACTTCTCTTGCTTTGTTTGTTCGACAAGGAAAGGCTTCAGGCCTTCCTGAAAACGTGTCAGTCAGAACCAGTAAATAATGATACCCCCCTTTTCTAGGGAGTTCTGAAAAATCAATTTGCCACTGTTGCCCCGAATAATTTCCTTTACCGATTATTCCGAATTTTATTCTATTCTTGGTATTGGGGTTATTGTGTAAGCAAATGCTCCATTGTTGAGTTACTTGTTTTATCATTGTATATAAATTTCGTCCCACTAATGTCTGACTCAGGCTCTTATGCAGTGTGCCAGCTCCCCAATGCGTTTTATTGTGTTTTGTAAGAACTATGGGCCATGTCAAACTAGAGGGTATTACTATGTGGTTATCTTTTAAATATACTCATCCATCTGGTTTCATTTTACCTTTCAAATCTTCAATTAATTTTAAGTCTTCTTTTGTATAATTTGGATATAGTTTGGATTTTACCGTCTGGTATCAAAGACAATGCCTTCACCTCAGTTATTTCAGCTGCCTGCTTAGCCTCTGCCAATCGATTTCCAATTTCAAAATCGGTGTTCCCCTTTTGGTGTCCCTGACAATGCATGATAGCTACCTTTTCTGGTTGTTTTACAGCCTCTAACAATTTTAAACTTTCTTCAGCATACTTTATGTGTTTTCACTGAGCAGTCAGCAATCCATGTTCTTTCCAAATTGCTCCATGAGCATGTACCACGCCGAATGTGTATTTAGAATCTGTCCAAATATTTACCCTTTTTCCCGCTGCCAGTTCCAATGCTCTCGTGAGAGCAACTATCTCCGCCTTTTGAGCTGATGTTCCAGGGAGTAAAGGCTTAGACTCAATTACCTGCTGTGTAGTTGTTATAGCATATCCAGCTTTACGTTGTCTTTGCGTAACAAAACTGCTCCCATCCGTGAACCAAGTTTCTTCCGCATCTTCCATGGGCTCCTCCTTAAGGTCTGGTCGGCTGGAATACACAGTCTCTGTAGTTTCTAAACAATCGTGAATCACAGGTTGCGCCAGAGCATCTCTAAGAAAAGAGGCTGGATTCACAGTATTAGTTATCACAATTTCCACGTCGTCCTGTTCTACCAATATTGCTTGATATTTCAAAATCATCAATTCTTGTTTAAGTTGTTTAAAGACTTTTTGTGCTTCTCCAGTCCAGACTAACTTTGACTGGTTAATCTTTATCAATTCACATAGAGGCTTTACCAATAGTCCATCATTATAAATCCAAAGGCGACACCAACCTGTCATACCTAAAAAGGTTTGTAGCTCCTTTACCATTTGAGGTTCTCGAGTCCGGCAAATGACTTCCTTATGTTCAGTTCCTAGTTCTCGTTGTCCTTCCGAAATGTCAAATCCCAGATAGGTCACACTTTGTTGAGCCAGCTGGACTTTCTGTCAAGAGACTTGATATCCATTTAAACCCAGAAAATTAAGACGACTTATAGTCCATTGAACACAACTCCCTTTAGTCTCGGTAGCTATTAAGAGATCATGTACATATTGTAACAAAGCACCTTCAGTGTCTGGAGGCATCCATGTTTCGAGTTCCCTTGCTAATTGGTTTCCAAAAATAGTGGGGCTATTCTTGAATCCTTGAGGTAGTAATGTCTACGTAAGCTGCGTCTTTCTGCCTGAATCGGGATTTTCCCATTCAAAGGCGAATAGGTTTTGGCTTTCTGTGGCTAAGCCTAGGCAGAAGAAGGCGTCTTTTAAATCCAGTACGGTAAACCAGACTTGACTATTCTTTAATTTAGTCAGCAAAGTATAAGGGTTTGCCACTACTGGATGTATATCCTCAGTGATTTTATTTATGGCCCTCAAATCCTGAACTAGCCTATAGCTTTTTCATCTGCCTTTTTAATTGGCAATATGGGTGTATTGTATTCTGATTCGCATTCAATCAATAATCCATACTGTAAAAATTTATTAATTCTCTCTTTAATTCCTTTCCTATCTTCTATCCTCAAAGGATATTACTTAACCTTAACGGGTTTCTCTCCTGGCTTTAATTTAATAATTATTAAGGTCACATTTTTAGCTCTTTCAGGGGTTTCAGTAGCCCAAACTCCTGGACATACTTGATCTGTGATCTCTAAAGGTATTTCACTTTTAGGGTCAGTTTGTATTAGTGCCAAGCTTAACACATTTGTTAGTTGTTCTTCTCCTATTCTTAATTCCATTTTCCCTTTTTCAAAGACAATTTCTGCTCCTACTTGCTCTAATAAATCTCCACCTAAGAGTGCCCATGAGGAGTTAGGCATATATAAAAATCTGTGTATGCCCCATTGTTTCCCTAACTTGTACTTCAAAGGTTCACAAAAATAAGCCTTTTCGGTTACACCTTGTCCTGGTTTCAGTTAGAACAGAGTTAATTTTCTTCCTAGTAGCTGGTAGAATGCTATGTTTTGGCTTAGGATGAGAAGAGTGTTGATAACACCCTGATGTTTTAATTGTTGCAGAGCAGTGCTTATACCAAGCCAAGGACATCTCAGCTTCTTGCTCTGTCCTGCCAACAGGCAGGCTGGGGGTGCAGTAAGAGCTGGGAAGGGACAGACCCAGGACAGGTGACCCAAACTAGCCAAAGGGGTATTCCATAGCATCTGACGTCATGCTAAACAATATATAGGGGTGGCTAGCCGGGGGAGGGGGCCGGACTGCTCGGGGTTAGGCTGGGCATCGGTCAGCGGGTGGTGAGCAATTGCATTGTGCATCACTTGTTTGTACACATTATTATTAGTAGTACTATTATCATCATTGTATTATTATTATTATTATTATTATCATTATTATTATTATTATTATTATTATTATTTTGTCTTATTAAACTGTCTTTATCTCAACTCACGGGCTTCACTCTCCGTTTCTCTCCCCCGTCCCAGAGAGGGAGGGGGAGGGGGAGCAAACGGCTGCGTGGTGTTTAGCTGCCGGCCGGGTTAAACCACGACACACCTTTTACCCTAACAAAATAATTCTGTGAAGGCATTAATGCTTGATTTAGAACTGAATACGTTGCCCCATATCAATAAGAAATTTCACTTCCATTCCTCTTCTAGCTTCATTATAACCAGCGGAGGATCCACTAGGGTAGATTCCCCAGGTCCCCGTTATTCCTGTTGAAATCAGGGGTCGATTATCCTAGGAAAAGGCTAGTCAATTTGTCCTCCGAAGCCAGGTCCAAACCGTTTTTATTTATTTATTTATTTATTTATTTATTTATTTATTTATTTATTTATTTTCATTACATTTCAGAGTTGGTCCAAAAATTCCATAGGGGTTTCTTTTAGACCTTGTTGGAAGCATATTCTCAATTCCCAATTCATCCAGGTTTTAGTATTTACTTAACCGTTCATAATTTTCGGGATGATTAGGGTCTTAGTGGGGGTCGGTCAGGGGAATGCAATTGTCCACAGTTCCCTGAGCGGTTCCATCGGCAATCTGAGCTCGCACATGAACTCAGGTTGTTTTAAGAGTTAACTGCTTTTCTGTTTCCATAACAACTCTCTCGGACCCATCATGGTCCCTTTGCCCCAAAGGGCTAACACCCATGATTTCAAGATCTCTGCCTCGGGCAGAGGCAGAACTATTATCATTCCTACATCCTCTTTCCCTGCTCATTCAACTTCAAACACCTTTAACACTTTCAACAACCCTTTTAACACTTTCTTTATCTTTCGCCAGCCTGTACTTCTCTAATGCCAACATCAAAGGCTCAGTCAGGGGCCAACTTAATTCCGTACCTTTTCCCACCAAGATGCTGAAACAACATCAGTATACAACATTTCATCCTGTTCTCCTTCTCAAAAAAAAGCAACATTAACTGTAGCAAAATATTATAGTTTAAAGTTCCATTTAGGGGCCACTTTTCTCCCCATTCCAGCTTATAAAGCGGCCACCACTGATTACAATATTTTATCAATGTTTTCCTGTTCACACTTCCACCGGCAGATCCTCCAATATCCTTCCAGTGACTTAAAACACATCCTAACACACTTTTCTTTAAAATTTCACTGCTTGTTTGCCCCCCCATTTTCCAGTTCACACTTTAAGAATACACGTATCTCTTACTAAAATGTGGGCACGCAGGTATCTTTCAATAGCGATGTCACAAAACTATTACTATTACCAGGAATATTGCCAAAATCACAATAACAATAATCAGAGTCAAATTCCACATGCGGTAAGTCAGAAAACCGAAATGTGTAACACCGTAACGATATCTTTCTTATGACAATGCCACGAACCTACTATTACCACCAAGAAAATAGCCAAAATCGCAGTAACAATAACCAGAGTTAAATACCATACTCCATGAGTCAGAAAACCGAAATAGGCAACACAATACCAGATGGACCTTAAAGTGAGCTCCTTCCTTAAGGTCCCCAAACATATACTTGTGGTGCTAACCACAAAGTATATACCAAACACTGCCTCGCAGAAGATCACCTTCTGACTTACAGACAGTTCCAGATGACCGGTCTACCAGAAAACCAAACCAGAATAAAGAATATACTCACTTAACAATGATGGGGTCCTTGTCTGCCTCCGCAGTGATCCGGTGAGTCGAGGAGTCCCTCCGGGAAATCCCGGGGGTACCCTAGGGAGTCCTGTTCCCAGCGGGTCCTGCGGTCCGGCAGAGAGGTTCTCCCATCTGGTTCGCCAAATTGATTCAAAGATCGAAGCCGAAATTCCTTGAAGTGGTATATTCTTTATTGCAGCGCTGGATGCACGGGGGATCTCTCCACCTATCGTGCATACCCAAAGCAGAAAGCAGTCTTGAATTTATACAATCAATCTATCAATATTCTACAAGCACCTAGACATATGCATTACCTATCCCCGCCTTCCCTCGCTTCTCATGCTAATTAGCCTTTTGGCACCTTGCGCCTGCGCAGAGCCTTCCAAGAATTGTGGGCAGGGGTCTTTGGGACGTGGGCAGGGGTCTTTGGGAGGAAGACCCCGAGTCTTCCTCACAGTGTACTTTTCATGTTTGATCAGGAATCTGCTGAATCGGCATGTTTCTTAATTGCAAGAGCTGGTTGTTGCTAATTCTTCCGTTTGTTGTATCTTTATGCTGAATTCCAGGGTCCAGTTTTGAGATTTATAGTCCTTACATTTGTTTCTCTGTCCGTCTGCCGCTTCCTTATCATGAGTTCCAGTGTCTTGTTTCGAGATATACAGTCAATGTCTGGGGATTGTCCTTGCCTCCCCAATGCCTCCCCAATACATCCTTAATCACTTACATTAACCCTAACCCTTACCCTAAACCTTACACTTATTCTTAACGTTAACCTTAGCTGTAACCTAATACTTACCCTTACGTTTCCCTCACCCTAACCCTAAAATTAACCCTAACCATTACCCTTACACTTATCCTTACCCTAACCCTTACCCTTACCTTAACCCATACCCTAACACATAGTTGTAGCCTTAACCTTACCGTTCCCCTTACCCTTACCTTTACTGTCTCCGTTACCCTTACACTTACACCTAACATAAACCTTAACCTTAACCTTATCATAAGCCATACAACAACACTTACATGTACACTTAAGCTTACGCTTAACTAGCAATTACTCGTACAATTACCCTTAACCTTACTATTAAGCTAACCCTAAACCTTACCCTTATCCTAGCACTTACGCTTATCCTAAACCTTATCCTTTCTGCTACACTTACCCTTTGCCTAATTCTAAACCTTACTCTAACCCTCACCCTTACCTAAATCTAACCATTACCCTAACCCTCACCATTACCGTTATACTTACTTTTACCCTTAACCTAAACCTTACCCCAGCCCTTACCCTGTCCCTTACATTAACCCTAACCCTTACCCTAAACCTTACACTTACTCTTAACTTTAACCTTAGCTGTAACCTAATACTTACCCTTATGTTTCCCTCACCCAAACCCTAAAATTAACCCTAACCATTACCCTAACACTTACCCTTACTCTAACCCTTACTCTAACCCTTACAATGACCCATACACATACCCTTACCCTTACTCTTACCCTACCCGTACCCTTACCATAGCCCATACCCTAACAAATACTTCTACCCTTAAACTTACTGTTACCCTTACCCTTACTCTGTTACTCTTACGCTTACCCTTAACATGAAACTTACTCTTAACCTTACCCTTACCATAAACCATAGAACACTTACATGTTCACTTACGCTTACACTTACCCTAGCAACTACTCCTAAAATTAACCTTACCCTTACCCTTACCAAACCATTACCCTTACCCTTAACCTAACCCTCAATTTTACTCTTATCCTAATGTGGAGGAATGGTTAAGTGAAATAGGACACGTGGATGTTGGGCAGTTAAGAGGCAATGGGATAGTAAAGTACCGTACTCAACTCACATGATTCTGGGCACGTACGCAGCTGGCTGAGAGCCAATCAGGCTCAAGGACACGATGACCTTGATCGATTGGGAAAGTCCCTAAGGCGGGACGGTAGCTAAAAGAAGGAGAAACAAACTGAAAAGACTGGGATATGTTAGCCAATCCTGAGCTTAGTTTTTGCAATATGTATGAGTTGATTATGTTCGAACTAGATAAAAGGCGACTGAGCTATCCATTAAAGTTGAAGTTCGTTGTTCACTCATATTGAGCGTCTGTGTCTTCCTTCCGTCGACAACGAATTGGCGCCCGAACAGGGACCGGTCTGAACGGGATTTGGACACTGCTGGCAGTGATCCTGGGCCACGTGTTCGATGGAATAAGGGAGGATCTGGTCCTGCAACGCAGCCCAGGAGGTAGAAGGGACAAGAATCCTCGCACCCGCGTCGGGAAGGTGAAAGGGACGTGGAGTCCCCGCACCCGGGAGAGGATCCCGCCGGTCACACGTCGCCGAGGTCTGAAAGGTGAAAGGGACAGGAGTCCCCGCACCCGCAGCTCGGAAGGTGGAAGGGAGTCCCCGCACCCGGGATGAGCCTATAAAGGGTCCCGCCGGAAAAGCGCCGCTGAGGTCTTTGCAAAGGCTGCAACTGTATATATAAAGGTATGAAAGACAAGCGGCGTATAATTTGCTCAGATGCTTTTTAGAAAAGCGGAGCATTTTAGATATAGATTGTAAAAAAGAATTACCAGGGATATTAGCATATGCAGTAGCGCAGGGTTGTTTTACAAATCCTGATACAGTTTTTTGAACAAACAGAGTGGCGTAAATTTGGAGATAAATTGTTTGATGATGTTATTAATGATATTAAGTCTGCTAAAAAATTAATGAAGCCATGGAGAGCAGTGGCTAATGCATTAGCCATACATAAAGCTGAACAAAGAGTTGCAGCTGCTGCAACAGAGCGGTTAGGACCACCAGGAAGGGTTAATAATGTTAATCATAAATAAATAAATATGGAAGGAACAGATTGCCCGTTGCCACCTTCCGTTAGAACTTTTACTATTACACAGGGGGTCTCGGGAAATTCGGAGGTGCCTGTGACAATGTCCTCTGTAGCAGAGGAGAAGCTTTCACTACCAGCAGCTCAAACCGCTCCAATAGAAAGTGAGGAAGGAGCAAGTGGAAGGACCAGTGCTAGCCTATTTCTATCGAATACAAATCCCTTCACAATGGGGGCGCAGGGGAGAGAAGATCTATGGAGGCAAATAGCAAATGAGGCACTGCATGAAGGGAATTATGAAACGGCAACACAGTTAACACAAGCTTTTCCGGTAGTATACTCGCCACCAGATGCACAGGGGAATGTGACGGTTAATATGACAAATTTAGACTGGAAACTATTAACTCAATTACGATCTACTGTAAATGATTGTGGTTTAAAGGGGGAACCTACTCGGCAAATGTTAGATTATATTTGGGGAACTAATATATTGCTCCCCGGGGACATACGTAGTATAATGAAGCTGATCCTAACACAACATCAACAGCTTCTTTTTAATGCGCATTGGCAAAGTGTTTGTCAAGAGGCAGTAGCTACGATAAGGGCACCTGGAGATCCTTTACATGGTGTCATGTTGGAGGAATTGATGGGACTCGGACCATATTATAGATTAGAAGCACAAGCGTTGCTGGGTCCAGACAAAGCTAAAGAATCAATGAGATTGGCTCGGAGAGCCTTGGACCAAATTAGAGAGCCAGGGGGGATACTATCCTATATGGGCATCAAGCAAGGAAGGGAGGAACCATTTGGGTTGTTTATTGATCGAGTAGCAAACGCAATACAAGCGGCTGGAGTACCTGATTATCTAAAGGGCACTATTCTAAAGCAGTGTGCAATTCAAAACAGCAACCCTTCAACTCGTAGTATATTAGCTACGTTACCGGGAACTTGGACAATTGAGGAGGGTTTAGAAAGGATGGCTCAGGTACCCGTGGGTCCGCAGGCTATGTTGGTAGAAGTAATAAAACAGCTAGGGGATAGTATGAAAGAACAGGCACAGGTATTAAGAGAGACTGCGCAGCAAACGCAGAATCAAGCACTCGCTGCCCTTGCTCCTTTGCAAACGCCCGGAGGCCATCCTACTGGCCGAGGGTATTCACCGTGACCGCGTTGTTTTCACTGTGGAATCATGGGACATATGAGACGAGAGTGCAAAACGAAATCAGTTTGGTGTCAGAACTGCCAATCCAATATGCATAACACAGCGACCTGTCGACATGGTGCGTCGGGAAACGGCTGGAGCAGCGGGAAGGACCGCCCTGCGACGACACAAAAAGCGGCATTTACGACAGCAGCCGGAACGGCTCTGTCACCAATGTCTGCAAAGAATCCCCTTACCTCCGACCAGCCACCAGAGGGAGCCTCGGCTTGGACTTGGCAACAGCAGTAGATGTAATGCTATTGGACTCTAAACCCAACAGGGTAAAGACAGGAGTTATGGGACCAGTTACTATTAATGGTGATCCTGTGGGAGCTTTATTGATCGGAAGATCGTCTGCTACCCTGAATGGATTACAAATATTGGTTGGACTTATAGATAAAGACTATTTTGGGGAAATACAGATTATGGTTTCTGCAATGTTTCCTCCAATGCATGTACCAAAGGATACAAAGATAGCTCAATTAATTCCGTTGCCACACCTTGCGGCATCTCTACCACCGATGGTCAATAAGGACCGAGGACTCGGAGCATTTGGCTCCACAGGAAAAGTAGCGTTATTAACACTTGGCATGCAGCAGAGACCACAACAGAAAATCACAGTATGTTTAAAGAATAAGAAACTGCAAATTGAGGCATTGTTGGACACTGGCGCAGATGTGACAATAATCAGTGCGCAAACTTGGCCAACGCATTGGCCTACATTCGAATCCAGTACCACTGTAGCAGGAGTAGGAGGTATGACTATTGCTCGTCGATCACCAGTACTGCAATGGACAATAGGTGACAAAGCTGTAAAATGCAGTGTATCTGTCTTACCGTTGCCAGATGGAGTACAAGCACTGATAGGGAGAGACATTCTTGCTCAGATGGGAATGGTTCTTAAGTCAGACCACCATTTATAGGTATGGCCATTGCTTGGACTTTCCCAATCCCACTAAAATGGAAAACTGATGAACCTGTGTGGGTTGAGCAGTGGCTGCTAAAACAGGAAAGTCTAATACATGCTCACGGACTAGTACAAGAGCAGTGTCAACAAGGGCACCTAAGACTGTCAAAAAGCCCTTGGAACACTCCAATTTTTGTGATTCCCAAGAAATCGGGGAAATATCGTTTACTTCACGACCTGCGAGCGGTTAATAATCAAATGTGTGCCATGGGAGCACTGCAACCTGGTCTACCTAATCCTGCTATGATACCAGAGGGTTGGCATTTGTAGATTGTGGATCTGAAAGACTGTTTTTTCACAATAGCCCTCCATGAAAATGACAAACAGAGGTTTGCCTTTACTCTCCCGGCAATAAATCGTGAAGGTCCGGATCAAAGATTTGAATGGACTGTATTACCCCAGGGAATGCGTAATTCACCTATGTTATGTCAGCTTTATGTTGACGCAGCTCTGCAACCAATTCGACGAAAATGGCCAGAGACAATAATCTATCATTACATGGATGATATTTTGTTAGCCCAGAAGGAACCGTTTTCTCTACAACAGAAAAATGACTTAACACTGACCTTAAAACAAATGGGACTCGTACTTGCACCGGAAAAGGTTCAGGAGACAAGTCCCTGGAAGTTTTTGGGTTGGAAAATTACAGATTCCACCATTCAGCCTCAAAAACTTACAATCCAATCGGACATCAAAACTCTTAATGATGTTCAAAAACTGCTGGGAGATTTACAATGGATCAGGCCAGTAGTCGGGGTTCCAAATGAACTGTTAAATCCCCTTCGGCCATTATTAAAAGGAACTGATCCTGCTTCAAAAGTGACACTATCGGAAAAACAACAAGAAATATTACAACAAATCGCATCATTGATCACAATGAGTGTCACGCATTGACGTATATCTGACAGGCCACTCGATCTTACCATTCTATGTGGCTCACAATACCTGATGGGTGCCATAACACAGCAAAAAATAAAAACGGGGGAGAAGGGAGGAGAAACTGTGGTATTAGAATGGATAGCTCCTCCATTACAACCTCGATGAACAATTCAAGAAAAAATTGCAACATTAGCAGAATTAGTAAAGAAGGGGAGGAATCGAATATTGCAGGTGGATGGGGTTCCTCCAAATATGATCTGGTTACCCATGAAGCCAGGCGATTTGGAATGGTATATACAAAACTCTGAAGAGTTACAAGCTGCACTACTACAGGATGGTGCTACTATAGTAGCAAAAACGTTACAATCAACTGCTATGACATGGATGGAAAACCAGGGATGGATAACTAAGCCAAAACGATCGTCCATCCCACTTAAGAATGCAGCGACAGTTTTCACTGACTCAGGAAAACGTTCTCGAACTGCTGCAGTGACTTGGAAGGATGAGCATGGTTGGAAACATCAAATTTTACAAGCCCAAGATAAAGACTCATTACAGACACTAGAACTTCTTGCAGTAGTATGGGCATTTATAAAATGGAAAGATATTCCGTTAAATGTGGTATCTGATTCCTTATATGTAGTAGGCATAGCAAATCGTATAGAAGACTCAGGCTTGAGAGACTTAAAAAATGAACGGCTGTCAGAATTAATAATCAGTCTACAGATCGCCATAGCTCAAAGAAGTGAACCGCACGCAGTAATACACATAAGGAGTCATCAGTGGGAAGAAGGCCTGGGAGAAGGCAACGTTCGAGCGGACCGACTAGTCGCCGCAACAGCTACTGAAGCACCACTGTCACCCTTTTGCAGAGCTCGGGAGGCTCATGCTATTTTTCACCAGAATGCTAAGGGACTTGCGCTGGCTTACAAACTGTCTAGAGCTGATGCGCAGGCGATAGTAAAAGCTTGCCCAACGTGTAGTCATTACAATTCGGGAGTGGGAATCGGAATCGGAACAAACCCGAGAGGGATTAAAACCAACAAAGTGTGGCAAATGGACGTCACTCATATCACAGCATTTGGCAGATTGAGATATCTGCATGTAACGATAGACACTTATAGTCACATGATCTGGGCTACACCGCAGCCTGGGGAAAAAGTTCGGGATGTATGACATCATCTTGCCAGTTGTTTTGCAGTAATGGGAGTACCACAAACTATAAAGACAGATAATGGTCCAGCCTATGTTAGTGGGCCACTTAAGCGATTTATGGAACTGTGGGACATTAAGCATATAACTGGTATTCCACATTCACCAACTGGTCAAGCTATAGTAGAAAGGGCTAATGGAACAGTTAAGCAGTACTTGGAAAAGTTTAAAGACATTACAGATGTTAGAGAGAGGGTGGATAAAACTTTATTTGTTCTCAATCATTTGTGTGTATTTGGAGATGATGAGGAACCACCCGCAGCACGTCATTACATTAAGTCTGAAAATGATAATAAATGTATTATGAGAGTACTGTACCGAGATATGAAAACGGGACAATGGTTGGGGCCTGCTGATGTGATTTATATGGGGCGAGGTTATATGTGTATCTCTTCCCCTACAGGGCCAACCTGGGTGCCTAGTCGATGTGTTTAACCAGCCATTGAAGAAAAGTCATCAAGTACAGATAACAGCAACCATGGCTGATCTAACGGCGCAAGGGATTCTGGTTGCGTTATCTTTGACAATGACAGTTGGATGTAATAGTGCCATCCTAAGCAAAATCGATCCTAAAACCAATATGTGGGTCACTTGGGCAATTCACGACCAGTTGAAATGGTTAAGGGATCATACGCAAAAAATTGTAGTACAAAATAGTTGGTTTGAAGGTTGGCTTAAATCTGTTTTTGGGAACATGGGTGGATGGGTTTTGTTGGTTAAAGAGGGACTTCGCTTTCTACTTATAATTTTATTGATTGTGGTTGCTGCACGTGTGGTCTTTGGCTGCCTAGCAGAGAGACTAGAGCAACTCACAGAGAGGGTGTTTGTAGCGCAAAATAAAAATGGGGGAATTGTGGAGGAATGGTTAAGTGAAATAGGACACGTGGATGTTGGGCAGTTAAGAGGCAATGGGATAGTAAAGTACCGTACTCAACTCACATGAGTCTGGGCACGTACGCAGCTGGCTGAGAGCCAATCAGGCTCAAGGACACGATGACCTTGAGCGATTGGGAAAGTCCCTAAGGCGGGACGGTAGCTAAAAGAAGGAGGAACAAACTGAAAAGACCGGGAAATGTTAGCCAATCCTGAGCTTAGTTTTTGCGATATGTATGAGTTGATTATGTTCGAACTAGATAAAAGGCGACTGAGCTATCCTTTAAGTTGAAGTTCGTTGTTCACTCATATTGAGCATCTGTGTCTTCCTTCCGTCGACAACGTCCTAACACTTACCCTTACCGTAATCCTAACCCTTTCTGCTACACTTACCCTTTGCCTAATTCTAAACCTTACCGTAAGCCTCACCCTTACCCTTATCATTATGCTTACTTTAACCCTTAACCTAAACCTTACCCCAACCCTTACCCTGACCCTTACATTAACCCTAACCCTTACCGTAACCCTAACCCTAACCCTTACTCTACCCCTAACCATTAACCTAAACCTTACACTTAATCTTAACTTTAACCTTAAGCTTAAACTAATACATACCCTTACGTTTCCCTCACCATAACCCTAAAATTAACCCTAACCATTACCCTAACACTTATCCTTACCTAACCCTAACCCTAACCTTAACCCTTACTCTAACTTTTACCCACACCCATACCCTTAGACTTCCCCTTACCCTTACACTTACTCTTACCCTTACCCTAACCCTTACCCTTACACTTACGGTTACCATTAACCTTACCCTTACCCTAACACTTACCCTTACCCTATCCCTTACACTTATCCTTATCCATACAACTTACGCTTACCCTAACACTTAACCTTAACCTAACCCTAACCCTAAACCTTACCTGAACCCTTACCCTGACCCTTACATTAACCCTTACCCTAAAACTTACACTTAACCTTAACCTTACCCTTAACCTTAACCTAATACTTACCCTTACTTTTCCCTCACCCTAACCCTAAAATTAACCCTAACCATTACCCCAACACTTACCCTTACTCTAACCCTTACGCTTACCATAACCCATACTCTAACACATACTTCTACCTGTACCCTTACCCTTACCGTAACCCTTACCCTATCCCTTACCCTTAACCTAACCCTAAACCTTGCCCTTATCCTAACACTTACCCTTACCGTAAACCTTACCCTTTCTGCTACACTTACCCTTTGCCTAATTCTAAACCTTACCCTAAGCCTCACCCTTACCCTTATCATTATGCTTACTTTAACCCTTAACCTAAACCTTACCCCAACCCTTACCCCGACCCTTACATTAACCCTAACCCTTACCCTAAACCTTACACTTACTCTTAACCTTAACCTTACCCTTAACCTTAACCTAATACTTACGCATACGGTTTCCTGACTTTAACCCTAAAACTAACCCTAACCATTACCCTAACACTTAACCTTACCCTTAGCATAACCCTAACCCTTACTCTAACCCTTACCCTGACCTGTACCCTTACACTTACACTTACCCTTATACCTACCCTAATTCTTACCCATACCATAACCCGTACCCTAACACATATTTGTACCCTTAACCTTACCGTTACCCTTAACCTTACCCTTACCCTTACTCTATCCGTTGCCCTTACGCTTATCCTTAACATAAACCTTACCCTTGACCTTACCCTTACCATAAGCCATACAACAACACTTACACGTACACTTACACTTACACTTACCCTAGCAATTACTCATACAATTACCTTTACCTGTTGCGAGGACATTTGTTGTCGACGGAAGGAAGACACAGACGCTCAATATGAGTGATCAGTGAACTTCGATTTATTGGATAGCTCAGTCGTCTTTTATCTAATTCAATATAATTAGCTCATACATATTGCAAGAGCTAAGCTCATGATTGGTTAGTGCATTTCTCTATTTTATCAGCTAGTTTCTCACTCCCATTGACCGAAATAACACAGTTAGTACTTTCCCAAACCACCAACAGATTTCGTGTCCTTGTGCCTGATTAGCTCCCAGACGTTACGTACTTTCTCAGACTCATATGAGCTGCGTTCGATACTTTTTTAGCTCGCGACCTCCTAGCTGCTCAACATTCACATGACCTACTTCACTTAACCATTCCTCCACAATTCCCCCGTTTTTATTTTGGGCTACAAACGCCTTCTCTGTGAGTTGTTCTAGCTTCCTAGATAAGCAGTTAAAGACTACCCGTGCAGCAATTATAATCAATATAATTATAAGCAAAAGGCGAAGTCCCTCTTTGATTAAGTAAAAACCCATCCTCCCACATTTCCAAAGACAGATTTAAGCCAATCATCAAACCAATTATTCTGTATTGTAATTTTTTGTGTATGATCCCTTAACCATTTCAATTGATTGTGAATTGATTGACCATGATCTGAAAGATTGAAACAACACATTCCTTCAAAATCTCCACATCCATGTCCTTGAGCTAGTAACAAAAAATCAATTGCGGCTCTATTTTGTAATACAGCATGTCTTAGACTCTCCATGTCTTGTGACATTTCAGAAAGAACTTGTGTTGTTACATTTGATTGTTTAACAGCCCAACAAGCAAGCTTATTAATGTTAGTTAATGTGTGTGCAGTTCCTACAGTCAGAAAAAGATCCATTAAGCAGAGTAATACTGGCAGAATATGGTGCTAACATTTCACTCAGTTCCTTTGGATCCCCTATCGGGACCCCAAACAAGCATGTTCTGAAAGGGTCAAATGCAGATGCGAGAGACAGACAAAATGAATTCTGTCCGGTTCGATTAGCCCAGGTGACCCATATATTCCGCTGAGGGTCAATTTTCCTTAAGATGGCATTACCATGTTCAACCATCATTATCATTGACAACATAATCAAAGTCCCTTGCTTTGTTAATTCAGCCATGGTCGCTGTTATCCTCTTTTGGTGACTTTTCTTCAAGGGCTGGTTTTACACATCGACTAGGCACCCAGGTCGGACCTGTAGGGGAAGAGATACATACATAACCTCGTCCCGCATAAATCACATCAGCAGGTCCTAACCATTGTCCTGTTTTCATATCTCTGTACAATACTCTCATAGCACATTTATTATCATTTTCAGACTTGGTGTAATGACGTGCTGCAGGTGGTTCTTCATTCTCCCCAAAAACACACAAATAGTGCCTTATCCACCCTTTCTCTAATATCAGTAATGTCTTTAAACCTTTCCAAGTATTGTTTAACTGTTCCATTAGCTCTTTCCACAATAGCCTGACCAGTTGGTGAAAGTGGAATACCAGTAATATGTTTAATGTCCCATAGTTCCATAAATCGCTTAAGTGGCCCACTAACATAGGCTGGACCATTATCAGTCTTCATAGTCTGTGGTACTCCCATTACTGCAAAACAACTGGCAAGATGACGTCGCACATCCCGGACCTTTTCTCTTTAGGGAAAGGGTTAGGGTTAATGTAAGGGTCAGGGTAAGGGCTGGGGTAAGGTTTAGGGTTAGGTTAAGGGTAAGGATTAGGGTAAGGGTAAGGGTATGGATAAGGATAAGTGCAAGTGTTAGGGTAAGGGTAATGTTAAAGGTAACAGTAGGTGTAAGGAGAAGGGTTAGGGTAAGGGTAAGAGTAAGGGTATTGGTAATGATAAGGGTGAGGGTTACAGTAAGGATAAGTGTAAGGTTTAGATTTAGGCTAAGGGTAAATGTAGCAGAAAGGGTAAGGTTTAGGATAAGGGTAAGTGTTAGGATAAGGGTAAGGTTTAGGGTTAGCTTAATAGTAAGGTTAAGGGTAATTGTACGAGTAATTGCTAGAGTAAGCGTAAGCGTAAGTGTACATGTAAGTGTTGTATGGCTTATCATAAGGGTAAGGTTAAGGTTAAGGTTTATGTTAAGTGTAAGTGTAAGGGTAACGGAGACAGTAAAGGTAAGGGTAAGGGGAACGGTAAGGTTAAGGCTACAAGTATGTATTAGGGTATGGGTTATGGTAAGGGTAAGGGTTAGGGTAAGGGTACGGGTCAGGGTAAGGGTTAGAGTAAGAGTTAGAGTTACGGTTAGGGTTAGGGTAAGGGTAAGTGTTAGGGTAATGGTTAGGGTTAATTTTAGGGTTAGGGTGAGGGAAACATAAGGGTAAGTGTTAGGGTAATGGTTATTGGTAAATTTAAGGTTAAGGTTAAGGTTAAGAGTAAGTGTAAGTTTTAGGGTAAGGGTTAGGGTTAATGTAAGGGTCAGGGTAAGGGCTGGGGTAAGGGTTAGGGTTAGGTTAAGGGTAAGGATTAGGGTAAGGGTAAGGGTATGGATAAGGATAAGTGTAAGTGTTACGGTAAGGGTAATGTTAAAGGTAATAGTAGGTGTAAGGAGAAGGGTTACGGTAAGGGTAAGAGTAAGGGTATTGGCAATGATAAGAGTGAGGGTTACAGTAAGGATAAGTGTAAGGTTTAGATTTAGGCTAAGGGTAAGTGTAGCAGAAAGGGTAAGGTTTACTGTAAGGTTTAAGGTTTCGGCTTAGGTTAAGGGTAAGGGTAAGGTTAAGGGTAATTGTACGAGTAATTGCTAGCGTAAGTGTAAGCGTAAGTGTACATATAAGTGTTGTTGTATGGCTTATGGTAAGGGTAAGGTCAAGGGTAAGGTTTATGTTAAGGGTAAGCGTAAGGGTAACAGATAGAGTAAGGGTAAGGGTAAGGTTAAGGGTAACGGTAAGGTTAAGGGTACAAATATGTGTTAGGGTATGGGTTATGGTATGGGTAAGAATTAGGGTAAGTATAAGGGTAAGGGTAAGTGTAAGGGTACGGGTCAGGGTAAGGGTTAGAGTAAGGGTTAGGGTTAGGGTAAGGTTAAGTGTTAGGGTAATGGTTAGGGTTAGTTTTAGGGTTAAAGTCAGGAAAACATATGCGTAAGTATTAGGTTATTGTTAAGGGTAAGGTTAAGGTTAAGAGTAAGTGTAAGGTTTAGGGTAAGGGTTAGGGTTAATGTAAGGGTCGGGGTAAGGGTTGGGGTAAGGTTTAGGTTAAGGGTTAAAGTAAGCATAATGATAAGGGTAAGGGTGAGGCTTAGGGTAAGGTTTAGAATTAGGCAAAGGGTAAGTGTAGCAGAAAGGGTAAGGATTACGGTAAGAGTAAGTGTTAGGATAAGAGTAAGGTTGAGGGTTAGGTTAAGGGTAAGGGTAATGGTTTGGTAAGGGTAAGGGTAAGGGTAATTGTACGAGTAATTGCTAGGGTAAGTGTAAACGTAAGTGAACATGTCAGTGTTGTTCTATGGCTTATGGTAAGGGTAAGGTCAAGGGTAAGGTTTATCTTAAGGGTAAGTGTAAGAGTAACAGATAGAGTAAGGGTAAGGGTAACAGTAAGGATAAGGGTAGAAGTATGTGTTAGGGTATGGGCTATGGTAAGGGTAAGGGTGGGGTAAGAGTAAGGGTAAGGGTATGTGTAAGGGTATGGGTCATTGTAAGGGTTAGAGTATGGGTTAGGGTAAGGGTAAGTGTTAGGGTAATGGTTAGGGTTAATTTTAGGGTTAGGGTGAGGGAAACGTAAGGGTAAGTATTAGGTTACAGCTAATGTTAAGGTTAAGAGTAAGTGTAAGGTTTAGGGTAAGGGTTAGGGTTAATGTAAGGGTCAGGGTAAGGGTTGGGGTAAGGTTTAGGTTAAGGGTAAAAGTAAGTATAATGGTAAGGGTAAGGGTGAGGATTACGGTAAGGTTTAGAATTAGGTAAAGGGTAAGTGTAGCAGAAAGGGTAAGGTTTAGGATAAGGGTAAGTGTTAGGATAAGGGTAAGGTTTAGGGTTAGCTTAATAGTAAGGTTAAGGGTAATTGTACGAGTAATTGCTAGCGTAAGTGTAAGCGTAAGTGTACATGTAAGTGTTGTTCTATTGCTTATGATAAGGGTAACAGTAAGGTTAAGGGCAGAATTATGTGTTAGGGCATGGGCTATAGTAAGGGTAAGGTAAGAGTAAGGGTAAGGGTATGTGTAAGGATAAGGGTCATTGTAAGGGTTAGAGTAAGGGTTTGGTTAAGGGTAAGTGTTAGGGTAATGGTTAGGGTTAATTTTAGGGTTAGGGTGAGGGAAACGTAAGGGTAAGTATTAGCTAAAGGTTAATGTTAAGATTAAGTGTAAGGTTTAGGGTAAGGGTTAGGGTTAATGTAAGGGTCAGGGTAAGGGTTGGGGTAAGGTTTAGGGTAAGGGTTAGGTTAAGGATAAGTGTCAGGGTAAGTGTAAGGTTAATGGTAACTGTAAGTGTAAAGGTAAGGGTTAGGGTAAGGGTAAGAATAAGGGTATGGGTAATGGTAAGGGTGAGAGTTAGGCTAAGGGTAAGTGTAAGGTTTAGATTTAGGAAAAGGGTAAGTGTAGCAGAAAGGTTAAGGGTTAGGGTAAGTGTTAGGATAAGGGTAAGGTTAAGGGTAAGGGTAATGGTATGGATAAGGATAAGGGTAAGGGTAAGGGTAAGGGTAAGGGTAAGGGTAAGGGTAAGGGTAAGGGTAAGGGTAAGGGTAAGGGTAAGGGTAAGGGTAAGGGTAAGGGTAAGGGTAAGGGTTTGAGTAAGGGTAAGTGTAAGGGTTAGGATAAGTGTAAGGGTGCAAGCAAGGATTAGGGCAAGAGTAATTGTAAGGGTAATAGTAAGGCTTAGGGTAAGTGTAAGGGCAAGGGAAAGTGTTAGGATATGTTTTAGGGGAAGCGGTAGGGTAAGTGTTAGGTTAAGTGTAAGAGGAAGGGGAAGGTAAGGGGAAGAGTTGGAGTAAGGAATAGGGTAAGGGTAAGGTTATGGTTAAAGGAAAGAGTAAGGGTAAGGAAAAAGTAAAAGTAAGGTTTTGGGTAATGGTAAGGGTGAGAAGGGTTAGGGTAAGGGTTACGGTAAGGGTTAGGTAACGCAGTGTACAACCTGGGGCGTCACACGCAGAGCTGCCTCTGGCAAGGTGAGTGAGGAACAGATGTAGCAGTTGTTGTGTTGTAGGTCTCACTGTTCCTCTAAGCATCCCCTCTTTGTCTTTTAGAGGTGTTGGAGCTGTTTGAAGAGGGTAGATTGAAGCATCTGCCTCGGGGGCTGGTAAGCGGCAGAGGTAAGGGAGCAGATGAGAGTAACTTACCTAGTTGTGCTGCGTCTTTGGATGCTGCATCGGCCTATGCGTTTCTTTTTCTTTCACAGGCGTCTCGCACAGGCTCAAAGGAGCAAACTGCACTCTGAAGAGCTGTGTAAGAAGAGGGGCTGGTCATGAGCTGGGTTGGAGCAGAATGACCAAGTAGCACAAGGTGACTATGAAAGGTGTCCGTCTTGCTTTGCAGGTGCCGTGGCAGGCTCTCCACAGAAGTGGATAAGGATATGAGATAAGGCCAGAGAGCGACAAGGAGCGGCACGTGCAGGGATGGTTTTGAAGCGCTGCGGTGGCTTACTCTTCTGTTCATCAGGTGCCACAGGCAAGGTGGGTTGTAACATCAGTCGTTATATTTGCATGAAAGCAGTTCACTTGGATGCCACAGTGCATCTGAGTAGGGTGTTCTAGCAGAAAAAGCTTGTCTGGCACAGCGGTGCCTGATGGCAGTGTGTTTCCTCAGGTGAAGAGGTGCCTGAAGCCCCATCCTATCTAGCCTGCACACTATTATCTGAGAATGAAAGCTGCTTTCCAGTAATTCAGAAAGCCAAGTTACGTCTCAGCCTTGAGCATCTCGGGCTTTTGGGCCTGTCTGTAACATTTGGCACCAGCACTAATACTTTTTTTGGCATACGTTTAGCGTTTGGGGCCTGTGTCTGGGATTTGGGCCCTGTCTCGAACCACTGGGGCTTTGTCCTGGGTTTTGGAGCCTGCCTCTAGAGTTCAGGGCCTGTGATTAGGCTTTTGGGCTCTGTGTCTGGGGGCCGGTATCTGGGGGCAAGGGGGGAGCTGCTTGTAGACCCTTGGGGCCAGCATTGAGGGGGTTGGGAGCTGACTGTACACCTTTGGGGCCTGCTTTTGGGGGGGGCGGGTGGGAGCTCTTTGTATTCCTTTGGAGCCTGTGTCGGGGGTGGGGGAAGGGGAGGGTTGTTTGGGAGCTGCTTGTACACTGTTGGAGCCTGGGTTGAGGGAGGAGGTTTGGAGCTGCTTCTACACCTTTGGGGCTGGCATCGGGGGTAGGGGGTTGGGTGCTGGTTGTAGGGGCCTGTGTCTGGGGGGGGGGCTTGGGACCTGCGTCTGGGGGAGGGGTGGGAGCTGCTTGTACACCTTTGGGGCCTGCATCTGTGGGGGGTCAGGGCCTATGTCTAGCGGGCTGGGAACTGCTTGTACAATGTAGGAATCTGTTTCTGCAGGGTGGCTGGGAGCTGTTTGTACAACTTTGGGGCCAGCATCTGGGGGTGGCTGGTGTAATACACCAAAAATGTTTGTTCATTGTCTTTTGTATTATAAAAACAAGGAGTTCTGTTTGAGGAACGGGAGTTGTGAAAACTCCCTGCTGAAGTAAGGAGATGTATAATGCTTGGCTAGACACTATGAAAATTCTTTTGCTTAATGTAACAAAAAAGAGAACCCCCTCCCCTTCTCTCCTTCTGCATCTCAGTTGCCTCTTTTGTTCAAAGACCCTGCTGCAAAGCTCATGTAACCATCTCCCGATAAGTTGCTAAACTAGTGTATCAACATCCTGCATTCCTGTCTCATGCTGGGCCAACATGAGCAAATAAAAATGAAGGTGAACCACAACGCGGAGGAAGACTACGGCCTTCATCTTCACGACCACCAGAGGGACAGAGACGACCCCCTAGCAACAGTGCGCGCAGTTGCAGAATATACCAGGATGTGCTGCGTAATCCCGGAATTACCAAGATATAAAAAGGGACCCTGGCGGGGGTGAGGTGCGCGCCGTTGGCGGAGCCGAGACTCCCCGGCCGCCCAGCGCTGTTTTGCTTGCTGTTGCTTACTCAATAAATTCCTTTCTATTATTAATGCAATGCTCTCTGAAAATTAATTAAGGGGGCAACTTATAACAAATTTGGTGCCGTGACTCGGATGAAGGCAATCTGATTGAAAGACCTTCGGAGGGGGCGCCCCGCTGATTTCAGCGGCCTTCGCTAGGACTGCTTTCATTCAAATCCTTCACCGACGAACCCTAAATTCGGCAGCAAGCAAATAAAGCCGGCAACCCCTAGTAATCTTTGTGCACGAAGACCGAACGAAGACTCAGGAGTGAGTAAGTAGAGGCCGGTGATCCATTCGGTTGGGGTTGGGTATCCTGGAGCGTGTCGTTGTGAGACGTCCAATTGCAGACGAAGCGAGTGCAGACCCCTCGGTAGTGCGGTTCCCACATCCTGCGAGGGACTGGGCCACGAAAAGGGGGAAGCGATTTGTGTGTGTGTGTGAAGGCGCTCCAGAAGATGGGACAGAAGAAGAGTAAGCCTTCTGGTCCCATGGGCGGGGTAACGTCTGATGTTAGGTTACCCCGGGATTAATGATTAAAAATTGGCAGGATTCCCCTTTTAGGCGGGGAAGGAATAAAGTAAAAATGATACATTATTGTGTTGAAGTTTGGGGTGGTAAACAGATTCGAGGAGACCACCTTTACTGGCCCGTATTTGTGTCCTTTGAAGATTGGGTTTGCCAGGCCCTAAATATTTATGTAAACTCAAAAGAACCTTTTAGTTTGGAAGAAAGTGAATATGCACATTTGTGGATCAGCTCGGAAACTCGAGCCAATTTATATCCTCTAAAAGAAAAAGGAGGGGATGGGAGGCACAAGAAAAACTGAGAATTAGAGATCCCAGCCCCACTGCTTCCCTATATTCCACCACCCCCACCTGCAGCCCCTCTGACTCCCGGGCTTCTTTATCTGCAACCACAAGGAGATGCCAATAACAACTCTGATTCTAGCACTCAGGGACCAGTGACTAGGAATATGTGGCAGTCCCCATTAACTCCGGGGACGTCTGAGATTTTAAGAAAGAGACAGGAGGAGGGTAAGCGATCTTTAATGGCAACTGACATGTTTGCAGCTGCTGAGGAATAATTCTAACTGGAATAATAACTGTACATTTTATATTGTATATATATAAGCCCGGGCATTTTTGTTAAAGTGTTCTTTTACACATATGTTAATATGTAAATATGTAAATATAAGAACTGCCATTGAGGTGTATGTCTAAGGGAACAAAATTTGCCCAGGCATATTATCGGCTCATCAGGTTTAAATGTCCCCAGTGTAATTGTCTACAGGCAGTTAATTTACAGTGGTCTGATTTTACTTGTGTATCTGTATATTGTGGATTTTGGAGGGATTGGGATTGACTAGTAAAGATCTTCTAGGAAAACGGTGGAATATTGTGTTGGGTCTGTCTGAGCTGGAGTCACCTTTTCCCTGCAGCAGCCCACACAGTGCTGTACTCTGCACTCGTAGCTGGAACAGCACTCGTATCACTCCATTGTTGTGTCTATTGCTGCATAGTGCTGGCACAGCATCAGGACTCCTTCCAAGCCCCCAAGAGCCAGCAGGCTGGGGGTGGGCAAGTGATGCGGAGGGGACATTGCTGGGGCAGCTGACCTAAACCAACCAAAGGGATATTCCATAACACCTGATGTCACACTCAGCAATAAAAGGGGGGACTCTCGTGGGGGAGGGGGCTGTTCCTCCTGAAAAACCACTACGCGTTTGAGGTCCTGCTTCCCAGGACGTGGCCGAACACCGCTCGCTGATGGGAAGTAGAGAATAATTTTTCCTCTCTCTGTGCTTCTGCGCGGACTGATTGCTTCTTTTGTCTCTGTTTTGTTTCCCTCCCATTCCCTTTCCCTTTAATTAAACCTTTCTTATCTCAAACCTCGAGTTCTCTGTGTTGTATTTTCTCCCCCTTCCTCTTTGAGGAGAGGGGGAGTGAGAGAGCGGTTGTGGTGGAGCTCGGCTGCCCACAGGAAAACAGGATGAAATGTTGTATATTGATGTTGTTTCTGCATCTTGGAGGGAAAAGGTACGGAATTAAGTTGGCCCTGACTGAGCCTTTGATGTCGGCATTAGAAAAGTAAAGGCTAGAGAAAGATAAAGGAAGTGTTAAAAGGTTTGTTGAAAGTGTTAAAGGTATTCGAAGTTGAATGAGCAGGGAAAGGTGATGTAGGCATTATCTAAGTAACAGTCTAGAAGTTTTGGTATATTTGCATATTTGCTGTGGTGTTTGTTCAGTTTCCCAAGCATCGGGGAGGGGGGAACAGCCTGCTCCACCAGGGGCCTCTCCAGCGGCTGCAGGGGGGCTTCGGCTCCAGCGCCTGGAGCACCTCCTCCCCCTCCTTCTGCACTGACTTTGGTGTCTGCGGGGGGGTTTCTCGCTCTCCCAGCCGCTGTTGAGCAGCAGGTTTTTGTTTGTTTCTTTGTTTGTTTGTTTTCGTGGATGTGCTCTCACAGAGGCACAGACTGTGTTGCTATGGCTTGGCTCTGGGCAGCAGTGGGCCCCTTTAGGGCCAGATGAAATTGTCCCTTATCTACCACGGGAGGTTTCTGTTTTTGTTTTGCTTTGTTTTGTTTTTTCACGGGGGCTGCCACTGCAGTTTTGCACCCCCACACCCCTCACACCCTCCAAACCTTGCCATCAAACCCAATACACTGGGGCAGCTAAGTCATTACTGACTTGTAAAGTATCAGGGATTAAATTAACTAATGAAAGCCTAAATGTGATGGGGGTAGAAGGGACTGGGATAATAGTGCCACTTTTGGGGGATACCAAGCTGAGACTAGGGGATAAAATGATCACGGGGCAATTATTGTATGTACCCAAGGCAGAGACTAACTTGTTGGGAAGGGATTTGATGACTAAATTGGGCATTCAACTAGTAAATTGTTAGACTGGAATAACAGTGTTATTAATGGAGTGCTCTCTGGCCCTGAGAGCAAACGTACATGTATATTCACCTTTGACTGGAAAGACCCTGAAATGGGGGCGGAAGCAACAATATAGGTGGACAATTTTACCTCAGGGGTTTACAGGGCCACCTATCTATTTGGGTAAATTCTAAAAAACATTTTGGAGCAATTACAACCTCCCAAGGAGGTATTAATGTTACAAATATGTGGATCATTTTAAGGAAAATCGATACTCCATGATGGGAGAGAAATGCTAAATAAAGTGATAATGAGGCAAATATTAACTGTTTTACATCAGAAGAGTCATTGGGAGGTGCAAGCAATGTGTGATGTTGTTCTTAGAAAGCATGTCTGTGTAGCAATATATACTTTAGGGAAGCACACATGCAGAGGATGTACTATATGTCAAAGTGTAAATAAAAAGGTCTTCTGTATGATTAAGGAGGTATTGGGGAGGCATTGGGGAGGCAAGGACAATCCCCAGACATGGACTGTATATCTCGAAACAAGACACTGAAACTCATGATAAGGAAGCGGCAGACGGACAGAGAAACAAACGTAAGGACTATAAATCTCAAAACTGGACATTGGAATTCATTATAAAGATACAACAAACGGAAGAATTGGCAACAACCAGCTCTCGCAATTAAGAAACATGCCAATTCAGCAGATTCCTGACCAAAGGTGAAAAGTACACTGTGAGGAAGACTCGGGGTCTTCCTCCCAGAGACCCCTGCCCACGTCCCAAAGACCCCTGCCCACAATTCTTGGAAGGCTCTGCGCAGGCGCAAGGTGCCAAAAGGCTAATTAGCATGAGAAGCGAGGGAAGGCGGGGATAGGTAATGCATATGTATAGGTGCTTGTAGAATATTGATAGATTGATTGTATAAATTCAAGACTGCTTTCTGCTTTGGGTATGCACGATAGGTGGAGAGATCCCCCGTGCATCCAGCGCTGCAATAAAGAATATACCACTTAAAGGAATTACGGCTTCGATCATTGAATCAATCTGGCGACCCAGATGGGACGACCTCTCTGCCGGACCGCAGGACCCCCTGGGAACAGGACTCCCTAGGGTACCCCCGGGATTTCCCGGAGGGACTCCTCGACTCAGCGGATCACTGCGGAGGCAGACAAGGACCCCATCATTGTAAGTGAGTATATTCTTTATTCTGGTTTGGTTTTCTGGTAGACCGGTCATCTGGGACTGTCCAGTAAGTCGGAAGGTGACTTCTGCAGGACAGTATTTGGTATATACTTTGTGGTTAGTACCACAAGTATATCTGGGGACCTTGGGGTCCATCTGTATCTGGAACTGTCTGTAAGTCAGAAGGTGATCTTCTGCGAGGCAGTGTTTGGTATATACTCTGTGGTAAGCACCATAAGTATATTTGGGGACCTTAAGGAAAGAGCTCGCTTTAAGGTCCATCTGGAATTGTGTTGTCTATTTCGGTTTTCTGACTCATGGAGTATGGTATTTAACTTTGGTTATTGTTACTGTGATTTTGGCTATTTTTCTGGTGGTAATAGTAGGTTCGTGGCATTGTTATAAGAGAGATATCGTTACGGTGTTACACAGTTCGGTTTTCTGACTTATCGCATGTGGAATTTGATTCTGACTATTGTTATTGTGATTTTAGCAATATTGCTGGTAATAGTAGCTTTGTGACATCGCTACTGAAAGATATTGCGTGCCTGTAATTTTGTGAGTGATACATTTTTGTGATACACTTTTGTAAGTAACACGTGTATTCTGAAAGTGTAAACTGGAAAATGGGGGGGCGAGTAAGCAGTGAAATTCCTAAGAAAAGTGTGCTGGGTTGTATTTTGAGTCATTGGAAGGATATAGGGGGGGCTCCGGGTGGAAGTGAAAATAAGAAAACCCTGATAAAATATTGTAATCAGTGGTGGCCCCTTTATAAATTACAAGAAGGGGAAAAATGGCCCAAAAATGGGACCTTGAATTACAACACGCTATTGCAATTAATGTTATTCTTAAGGAGGGAAGGGAAATGGGATGAAGTTTAATATGTGGATATGTTTTTTACTCTAAGAAACCACCCAGAATGGCAGAAGGAGTGTGGCATTAATTTGGCCCCACAAGACCCTTTGATTTTAAAGATAGAAAAGGATATGAGAAGGGATGGAGTGGGGAAATTAAAGAGGTGTTGTTCAGCATGTAGCATTGGGCAGAGGTGTTTAAAATTAAATGAGCTAGAAGAAAGGATGGAAGATTATGTTTTACCACCTATAAATGGTGATGTAGGTGCTGGAATAGAAGTTGAAGGCACTGGAAATGACATAGACTCTAAGGGGTTTACTCCGATAACTGCTCGTACACGAAGTAAAATAAGACCAATAATCCAAGCCCCTCTGCGTCAGGCTATGGGAGCTAATGGACCTGCTAGAATTAAAGTACCCTTCACAACTAATGAACTAGATGCCTGGAAGGAGGCGGTGAAAGGGTATTGAGATGATCCAGAGGTGGTGGCTAAAAGATTTGAATTGATTGTGAAAAACTTAGACCCGGATTGGAAGGATATAGAGATAATGCTGGCTGCATTATCAGAAACCGAGAAACAGCTAATAGTTAAAACTGCTAGAACGCAGGTACAAATCCAGGTAGCCTCGGGAGCCCTGCCCGGCACAGTGGAAGTACATGTGCCTAGGGCAGGCCCCAATTGGGATTATAATGATGAGAATGATTATAAAATGCTAAAAAGATATCAAGAATGGATTAGGATTGCTTTAGAAAATGCAATACCTAAATCTGTGAATTGGTCAAGACTATATACAATAAAACAGGGGACCTCAGAAACCCCATCCGAATTTCTTGAAAGGCTGAGGGCAGCAATGCAGAAGTTTACCACTATAGACCCTTCCTCTGAGGGGGGTAAACTTCAATTAGTATCTCTATTTTTGGGTCAATCGGCGGAAGATATTAGACGAAAACTTCAGAAAATGAAAGAACCAGACGTAAGGGATTTGGAAAGATTAGTAGAAGAAGCCTGGAGAGTGTTTAGAAATCGTGAGGGGAATGAAAGGCAAAAGTTAGGTGAGACGATTGCAGCAGCCACTGTGACAGCCCTGCGAAAGCAGGAAGAATCTTTTCGAGGCAGAAGAAGGGGGGGGAAGGTAATTCGACTCCCCTTGCGGGCTGAACAGTGTGCTTACTGTAAAGAGATAGGACACTGGAAAAGGGAATGCCCGAAGCGGCAAGAGGAAAACAAGCTATTAATGGCTACAAAACAATGAAGGAGACCGGGGGACTCTACCCTAGCAGATCCACTGGTTAAAATTAAGCTAGGGAAATTGGGTCGGGAAGTAGAATTTTTAGTAGATACAGGAGCTACATATTCAGTGTTAAATCAGAAGTTGATGCCAGAAGATAAAGATTTTGTGACAGTGGTGGGGGCAACGGGTAGGCACGAAAAAGCTTTCTTTTTAAAGCCATTAGAATATGAATTGGGGAAGCAAATGGGAATACATAGGTTTTTGTATTTGCCGGGATCTCCTAGATCTTTATTGGGACGGGATTTATTAGAGCAATTAGAAGCTGAAATTGTTTTTGAAAAGGGAAGGGTAGAGTTAAGAGTAAAAGAAGACCGACTTATAAGTGCACTAAGTTTGGTATTGATCCAAACTGATTCTTTTAATGAAACCCTTCCGGAAATCCAGGATCAGGTTTATCCAGGGGTGTGGGAATCTGATGTCCCTGGGAAAGCAAAGAATGCTGCACCAATAGTGGTAAAATTAAAACCAGGAGAGAAGCCAGTAAAGGTTAAGCAGTACCCCCTTAGAATAGAAGATAGAAGAGGAATAAAAGATACAATAGATAAGTTTTTGAAATATGGGTTACTGGTCGAGTGTGAATCAGAATATAATACTCCCATCTTACCAATTAAGAAACCGGATGGGAAGAGTTATAGGTTAGTACAGGACTTGAGAGCAATAAACAGGATCACTGAAGACATACACCCTGTGGTAGCAAACCCTTATACGCTATTGACCAAGTTAAGGGACGAGTTGGTCTGGTTTACCGTACTGGATTTAAAGGATGCCTTCTTTTGTTTAACCTTGGCCCCAGAAAGCCGAAATCTCTTTGCCTTTGAATGGGAAAATCCTGACTCAGGACGAAAAGTCCAGTTGACATGGACAGTGCTCCCTCAGGGGTTTAAAAATAGCCCTACGATTTTTGGAAATCAACTTGCAAAGGAACTTGAATCCTGGGAAGCCCCCACTTCTGCAGGGGTCCTGCTGCAATATGTTGATGATCTCTTGATTGCTACCGAAGACAGGGGAAGCTGCATACAGTGGACGGTGAGCCTCCTTAATTTCCTAGGAATGAATGGATACCGGGTTTCACAACAGAAGGCACAATTGGTTCAAATCCACATGATGTACCTAGGATTTGAGATCTCAGGAGGACAACGTGAATTGGGGACGGAACGCAAGGAAGCAATCTGTCGTACCCCAGAACCACAGACTGTTAAAGAATTACGAACTTTCCTAGGAATGACAGGTTGGTGCAGATTATGGATCAACAATTATGGATTAATTGTAAGGCCTTTGTATGATTTAATTAAAGATAACTGCATAAGACTAATATGGACAGGAGAAGCCCGAGCAGCCTTTAAGAAGCTTAAGATGGAGTTGATGCGAGCCCCAGCTCTTGGTTTACCAGATTTGTCTAAACCCTTTTGGTTATACTCCTATGAAAGACAGGGTATGGCCTTAGGGGTACTAGCACAAAAGTTGGGACCTTACAAAAGGGCAGTGGCTTATTTCTCTAAACAATTGGATGAAGTAAGTAAAGGATGGCCAGGCTGCCTGCGAGCAGTGGCAGCCGTAATTATGAATATACAAGAAGCCCGGAAATTTACAATGGGGCAGAAGATAACAGTGTTTGTCTCACACACTGTGTCAGCAGTTTTAGAACAAAAGGGGGCTCGTTGGTTATCTCCTCAGAGATTTTTGAAATATCAAGCAATATTGGTAGAACAGGACGATGTGGAAATTGTGATAACTAATATTGTGAATCCAGCCTCTTTTCTTAGTGATGCTCCGGCGGAACCTGTGATTCACGATTGTTTAGAAACTATGGAGACTGTGTATTCCAGCCGACCAGACCTTAAGGAGGAGCCCATGGAAGATGCGGAAGAAACTTGGTTCACGGATGGGAGCAGTTTTGTTACACAAGGACAACGTAAAGCTGGATATGCTATAACAACTACACAGCAGGTAATTGAGTCTAAGCCTTTACCCCCTGGAACATCAGCTCAAAAGGCGGAGATAGTTGCTCTCACGAGAGCATTGGAACTGGCAGCTGGAAAAAGGGTAAATATTTGGACAGATTCTAAATATGCATTCGGCGTGGTACATGCTCATGGAGCGATTTGGAAAGAACGTGGATTACTGACTGCTCAGGGAAAACAGATAAAACATGCTGAAGAAATTTTAAAATTGTTAGAGGCTGTAAAACAACCAGAAAAAGTGGCTATTATGCATTTCCGAGGGCATCAAAGAGGATCCACCGACTTTGAGATTGGGAACAGATTGGCTGATAAAGAGGCAAGAAGGGTGGCGGAAAGAGGCCAAGTGGAAGTGCTTGCTTTAATACCAGACGGTAAAATTCGGGCATTAGAGAAAGGACAGGCTCCTAAATATTCAAAAGAAGATTTAAAGTTGATCGAGGATCTAAAAGGGAAGCTGAATGTTGATGGGTGGGCTCATTTGAAGGACAACAGGGTTGTTATGCCTTCTAATTTGGTGTGGCCTATGGTTTTGGGGGAACACAATAAAACCCATTGGGGAGCCGATGCCCTGTATAAACTATTAAATCGAGTCTTGGTAGCAAGAAATCTGTATACCACAATAAGGCAGGTAACCCAACAATGTGACACCTGTATGCATCATAATCCCAATACAGGAAATAGGGTGACATTTGGTGTCATTGATAGAGGGAACTATCCTGGGCAGCATTGGCAAATTTCTCGGAACTACCAAGAAAAGGGGGGTATCGGTACCTATTAGTTTTAACAGATACCTTCTCGGGATGGCCCGAGGTCTTCCCTTGCAGAACTAATAAGGCTAAGGAGGTAATTAAGGCATTATTGAATGAAATAATACCCCGATTCGGGATCCCAGCAACCATTTCCTCAGATAGAGGCTCGCATTTTGGTGCAAAGATTGTTCAGCGAATAAGCCAGGCTTTAGGGATAGATTGGCATCTTCACACTCCTTATAGACCACAGGCAAGTGGACAGGTAGAAAAAATGAACCATTTAATTAAACAACAAATAGCTAAAATCGGACAAGAGGCTAATTTGTCATGGCCTCAATCCCTCCCTTTAGCATTACTCAGAATTAGAGTTATACCTGGAGTAAAAGAGAATTTGAGCCCCTTTGAAATTTTATATGGAAGGCCATATCAATTTCTATTTAGTGGGGAGGATCTAACGCAGCTGGGATCAGAATATTTATATACTTATATAACTGAACTTCAAAAACAATTAAATAAAGTACATAAATTTGTGTTAGGGACCAGAGCTAGAGGGTTGGATCAACCAATCCACCCCTTTAAGCCTGGGGACTATGTATATATAAAGACTTTTTCAGGACAACCCCTAGAGGAAAAATGGAATGGACCGTATCAAGTGTTGCTGACAACTCACACTGCTATCAAGATTAGAGAACAAGCTGCTTGGATCCACTATTCCCGAGTGAAGAAGGCTCCAGGAGCTCCTTGGAAAGTAACACCAGGTGACGATGACCTGAAACTAAAGCTTAGTCGATCAAAATGAGGACATTAAGGTTGAGAGTATTTGGTAATATGGTTGGCAGAAGATTTGTTCAGAGAATTGTTTTGTTTTTATGGCTTATATTTGTAATTGTGATTCAAGAAGGTGCCTCTGTGATAATAGAGAATGGTGGGTGGCCTTGGACTGAAGCCGTAACAACAGAGGATAAGAATCTTAATGGAAGGTTATCAGTCATGGTCATCTGGCGAACAAATGTTAACTATTTATATAAACCATCAGAATGGCAAAAATTAGGGGAAGGGTGGACACACCAAAGAACCATAGGAGATGAAATTAAAATAGGGTGTCAAATGTTTAATGGAACGACTGACGAGAAAGCAACGGGGATTCTGGTTAAACCGATTTCCAAAAATGGACAACAAGAGGGTTGTATTCGCCCAGGTAAATTGGATTGCTGGTATAATTTTACTTTAACAGAGAATGTAGAAATCAGCTGTTTTTGGAATAATAATAATGGCCAACAGTCCAAAGTCAATAATGGTGAGGGCCTCATGTTAAATTTTACAATATATGCGGCACTTCCTACAACAGTGAGACCCTCTACAACCCACACCCCACCTCTAATCAAATTGGAACCCAAAATTTATGAAACTGGCCCATATGTAGTAAGGAACACGGGCCAACAGCAATTGTTATTTAATCCAGAATGGTCACTCAAGCGTGTTGAGTTGCTAATACAAATCAACATCTCGGCAGTTCAACCAGCCTGTTCTCCTTTCTTAAGAACATCATTTGAAGACTGGACAATATGGTCACAGAAGCAAGTGCACTTCAGGGGCAGGACACGAAGAGACTTAACTGGAATGCTAGGAACAGGGTTAGGAATTTTAAATGGAATTGATTCAGAAATATTAATGAATAAGCTAGCCACAGCAACAAGTGATTTGACAAAATTAAAACAACCCTTACAATCATCCTTATTGGCATTGGGAACTAGCCAATGGCAAGTTTCAAAGGTGTTACCGAAATGGGAAAATGCAGAAGACCAAGACCACAAACTAATAATAGATGCACTTAGTATGATTCAAGATAATGTATCCTTAGCTCTTAGTTGTATGCAAGCACAGTTATGGTTGCAGGCAACGGCTGCCCTGATTATTAGGGAAGGAAGTGAAGGCATTTTTCCAGCTGAAATCCGAAAGGCAGTTTGGGACAATGCCAATGATTTTGAGAAGAAGTTCCAGTCTTGGTGGACCCTGGTGAATTTTACTTATGATCCCGTTGTTAACATGGCTACTGCCTTCGTGCTTACTATACGTAATGCTACAGTTTATGTTATACACCCAATCCTTGCACTAGGATTAAACCATGAGAAGACAGTGCTTTATCCTTCAGAGCATAGAACATGGGCATGAATGGAGAATGGGAAATGGCAGTCCGTAAATCTAGAATCATGTGTTACCCGGGAACAGCAAGGATTTATTTGTGAAAGTAATACAACTGATGCTCAGGACGTATGTTTTGACACGGAGCAAGGTATCTGCCACTTTGAAATTCATCCAAATACTAGTCAAAAGACTGTGCTTGTATATGTTGGTAAAGGGTGCGTGTGTTTAAGAACTGCTTGTGATTTTGTAGAAATAGACAAGGAGAATATAACTCTCCATAGCAAAAATCATTCTAATTTTTGTATTTGTAACTTTGTTAGAATCGTCGGGTGTGATTTTCAATATTTGGCACCAGTGGTATCCCACCAGCTGATCAAGTCTAACAACACAATGTATCATAAGTTACTACCTACACCTATTGGGATGAACCTCACACTAGTGAAGCAACTAGTTAAACACCAAGACCTGATTAGAATTTTAAAAGGTATTCAGGAAAATGGAGAGAACACTCTAATTACTGTCCATCATGATACAAAGGAAATAAGCAGAGTTTTGCAAAGAGTGAAACGAGACACAAGTCACAACTGGTGGGATACACTTTTTGGATGGTCGCCAACTGCAACTGGGATTTTGAACACACTGAGTCACCCAATTATTGTTTTATTGATATTAGTTGGTATAACTTTAATATTGTCTTTTGTATTACTTGTTTGGAATTGGAAATTGTTACAACGAATGTCCATGTTAGCCTCCTTGACAAATGTGCATGGTAAGGTATTCAGGGCTACATATCATAATGATTGGGAAAGAAAATTTCCATATTAAGTAAAAGAATTTACTAGATTTTCCAGAAAAGGGGGAGTCTGTACAGTAATAAATACAAGTTGTTGTGTGTATGTAGATCAGAGTGGAAGGATCTCTACCGACCTGGAAGAAATATGGAAGCAGACAAGGGTCCTACATGAGATCAGTAAAGATGATATTTCCTGGAGTTTTAGTGAAATATGGAATAAGTTAACCTCCTGGTTGCCCAGTTTCCAATGGTTGAGACAAGTGTTCATTGCTCTAATCGCATTAGTAGTGTTAGGAATATTTGTGTGCATGTTGTTTAGATGCCTGCTTTGTTGTGTTACTGTAAATAATGAAAGTATCTGATGCAAAAGAATTTGCATGGGAAAAGAAAAGGGGGGATTGATTAAGGAGGTATTGGGGAGGCATTGGGGAGGCAAGGACAATCCCCAGACATGGACTGTATATCTCGAAACAAGACATTGAAACTCATGATAAGGAAGCGGCAGACGGACAGAGAAACAAACGTAAGGACTATAAATCTCAAAACTGGACATTGGAATTCATTATAAAGATACAACAAACAGAAGAATTGGCAACAACCAGCTCTCGCAATTAAGAAACATGCCAATTCAGCAGATTCCTGACCAAAGGTGAAAAGTACACTGTGAGGAAGACTCGGGATCTTCCTCCCAGAGACCCCTGCCCACGTCCCAAAGACCCCTGCCCACAATTCTTGGAAGGCTCTACGCAGGCGCAAGGTGCCAAAAGGCTAATTAGCATGAGAAGCGAGGGAAGGCGGGGATAGGTAATGCATATGTATAGGTGCTTGTAGAATATTGATAGATTGATTGTATAAATTCAAGACTGCTTTTTGCTTTGGGTATGCACGATAGGTGGAGAGATCCCCTGTGCATCCAGCGCTGCAATAAAGAATATACCACTTAAAGGAATTACGGCTTCGATCATTGAATCATGTAACCTATCTAGAGCGGGACGGGAGCCAGGGCCTTGACCTTTCTGAAAATTAATTAAGGGGGCAACTTATAACAATATCATGCGGCCCTAGCATTGTTCCATATTGACACGAATCAGATGAACTCATTTCACACTGTTAAGCTGTCTTATCACTGCAAGCATATCTCAATACCACCTTCCTTCCCTCTACAGGATGTAACTGCGCAAAAACAACATTTTTATTCCCACAACCTTGATCCCCTTACCCTGAAGTCCTTATTCCCCTTAAACCTAACAACTCTAACCACAACCCTAACCCTTATTATCAACCCCCTAACGCTAATGACACTGACCTTAATCCAAACCCCAAACTGCCCCAACCCCAGACAACCAACAGCGAAACACACACACACACAAAGATGGAAACTACAAAAAAGGCAAAACCCTGGATACAGGCCCCAAATCAGAAATACGCAACTAAAATGCTACAGAAAAGCCCCAGATGCAGGCCCCAAATGCCAGGCCTCAAAAGCTCAAGATGCATCCCAAAGCAAAAATGCAGACCCCAAACGTTACAGAAAAGCCCCCAAACCCAGGCTGCACAAGTCTACAAGCAGGCCCCAAACTGCCAACAGAAGCAGCCACCAACCACACCCAGATGCAGACCCCAACTGCCCACAAGCAGCTCCTACCCCACCACCCCCTCCCAAGAACTGGACTCCACCCAGACACTGGCCCAAGACCCGGGCCCGCCCCCCGCCACCCCCCCTACCCTCCCCCCCGACACAAGTGTACAAGCAGCTCACAACCCACCCCTTCAGAGACCGGTCCCACTCCCCCCACCCCCGGAAAACATGGGATGTGGAGGTGTACAACCAACTCCCAACTCCCTCCCCCTCAAAGGGAGGCCCCAAAGACCCTCAAATGGAGGCTCCTAGAGTGAACAAGCACCTCCCAACTCCCCCAGGCACAGGCCCCCCCCCCCCCCCCCCCCCAAACACAGGCCACAAAGGTGTATAAACAGCCCAGACCCCCCTCCAAGACCATGGCCCCTATAGTGTACAAGCAGTTCCCAACCACCCACAGATGCAGGCCCCAACCCTTCTCAAAAGGGAGGCACCTAGAATGCATGAGCAGCTCCCAACCCCCCTAAACATAGGTCCAAAAGTGCACAAGCAGCTCCCAACCCCCCTCAAATACAGACTGTAATACACAATAAATGTTTGTTCATTGTCTTTTGTATTATAAAAACAAGGAGTTCTGTTTGAGGAACGGCAGTTGTGAAAACTCCTTTGCTAGACACTATGAAAATTCTTTTGCTTAATGTAACAAAATAGAGAACCCCCTCCCCTTCTCTCCTTCTGCATCTCAGTAGCCTCTTTTGTTAAAAAAACACTGCTGCAAAGTTCATGTAACCATCTCCTGATAAATTGTTAAACTAGTGTATCAACATCTTGCCTTCCTGTCTCACGCTGGGCCAACATGACCAAATAAAGAAAGAGGTTGAACCACAACGCTGAGGAAGACTACGGCCTTCATCTTCACGACCACCAGAGGGACAGAGACGACCCCCTAGCAACAGTGCGCGCAGTCGCAGAATACACCAGGATGTGCTGCGTGATCCTGAAATCACTAAGATATAAAAAGGGACTGTGGGGGGGGGTGAGGTGCGTGCCGTTGGTGGAGCCGAGACTCCCCGGCCGCCCAGCGCTGTTTTGCTTGCTGTTGCTTACTCAATAAATTCCTTTCTATTATTAATGCAATGCTCTCTGAAAATTAATTAAGGGGGCAACTTATAACACAGACCACAAAAGTGTACAAGTAGCTCCCCCCCCAGAGACAGGACCCAAAGGTGTACAACCAGTTCCCAACACCCCTGAGACACAGGCCCCAACCCCCCCCAGACACAGGGCCCCAAATTCTACAAGCAGCTCCCAACCCCTGCCAGGCAGGCCCCTACCCTATACAAGCAGCTCCCAACCCTCCCCCCCCCCCCGAGGGAGGCCCCCAAGCCCCCCACAAACACAGGCCCCTACAGTGTACAGGCAGCTCCCAGCCACCCCCAGATGCTGGCCCCAAAGTTGTACAAACAGCTCCCAGCCACCCTGCAGAAACAGATTCCTACATTGTACAAGCAGTTCCCAGCCCGCTAGACATAGGCCCTGACCCCCCACAGATGCAGGCCCCAAAGGTGTACAAGCAGCTCCCACCCCTCCCCCAGACGCAGGTCCCAAGCCCCCCCCCCAGACACAGGCCCCTACAACCAGCACCCAACCCCCTACCCCCGATGCCAGCCCCAAAGGTGTAGAAGCAGCTCCAAACCTCCTCCCTCAACCCAGGCTCCAACAGTGTACAAGCAGCTCCCAAACAACCCTCCCCTTCCCCCACCCCCGACACAGGCTCCAAAGGAATACAAAGAGCTCCCACCCGCCCCCCCCAAAAGCAGGCCCCAAAGGTGTACAGTCAGCTCCCAACCCCCTCAATGCTGGCCCCAAGGGTCTACAAGCAGCTCCCCCCTTGCCCCCAGATACCGGCCCCCAGACACAGAGCCCAAAAGCCTAATCACAGGCCCTGAACTCTAGAGGCAGGCTCCAAAACCCAGGACAAAGCCCCAGTGGTTCGAGACAGGGCCCAAATCCCAGACACAGGCCCCAAACGCTAAACATATGCCAAAAAAAGTATTAGTGCTGGTGCCAAATGTTACAGACAGGCCCAAAAGCCCGAGATGCTCAAGGCTGAGACGTAACTTGGCTTTCTGAATTACTGGAAAGCAGCTTTCATTCTCAGATAATAGTGTGCAGGCTAGATAGGATGGGGCTTCAGGCACCTCTTCACCTGAGGAAACACACTGCCATCAGGCACCGCTGTGCCAGACAAGCTTTTTCTGCTAGAACACCCTACTCAGATGCACTGTGGCATCCAAGTGAACTGCTTTCATGCAAATATAACGACTGATGTTACAACCCACCTTGCCTGTGGCACCTGATGAACAGAAGAGTAAGCCACCGCAGCGCTTCAAAACCATCCCTGCACGTGCCGCTCCTTGTCGCTCTCTGGCCTTATCTCATATCCTTATCCACTTCTGTGGAGAGCCTGCCACGGCACCTGCAAAGCAAGACGGACACCTTTCATAGTCACCTTGTGCTACTTGGTCATTCTGCTCCAACCCAGCTCATGACCAGCCCCTCTTCTTACACAGCTCTTCAGAGTGCAGTTTGCTCCTTTGAGCCTGTGCGAGACGCCTGTGAAAGAAAAAGAAACGCATAGGCCGATGCAGCATCCAAAGACGCAGCACAACTAGGTAAGTTACTCTCATCTGCTCCCTTACCTCTGCCGCTTACCAGCCCCCGAGGCAGATGCTTCAATCTACCCTCTTCAAACAGCTCCAACACCTCTAAAAGACAAAGAGGGGATGCTTAGAGGAACAGTGAGACCTACAACACAACAACTGCTACATCTGTTCCTCACTCACCTTGCCAGAGGCAGCTCTGCGTGTGACGCCCCAGGTTGTACACTGCGTTACCTAACCCTTACCGTAACCCTTACCCTAACCCTTCTCACCCTTACCATTACCCAAAACCTTACTTTTACTTTTTCCTTACCCTTACTCTTTCCTTTAACCATAACCTTACCCTTACCCTATTCCTTACTCCAACTCTTCCCCTTACCTTCCCCTTCCTCTTACACTTAACCTAACACTTACCCTACCGCTTCCCCTAAAACATATCCTAACACTTTCCCTTGCCCTTACACTTACCCTAAGCCTTACTATTACCCTTACAATTACTCTTGCCCTAATCCTTGCTTGCACCCTTACACTTATCCTAACCCTTACACTTACCCTTACTCAAACCCTTACTCTAACCCTTACCCTTACCCTTACCCTTACCCTTACCCTTACCCTTACCCTTATCCATACCATTACCCTTACCCTTAACCTTACCCTTATCCTAACACTTACCCTAACCCTTAACCTTTCTGCTACACTTACCCTTTTCCTAAATCTAAACCTTACACTTACCCTTAGCCTAACTCTCACCCTTACCATTACCCATACCCTTATTCTTACCCTTACCCTAACCCTTACCTTTACACTTACAGTTACCATTAACCTTACACTTACCCTGACACTTATCCTTAACCTAACCCTTACCCTAAACCTTACCCCAACCCTTACCCTGACCCTTACATTAACCCTAACCCTTACCCTAAACCTTACACTTAATCTTAACATTAACCTTTAGCTAATACTTACCCTTACGTTTTTCTCACCCTAACCCTAAAATTAACCCTAACCATTACCCTAACACTTACCCTTAACCAAACCCTTACTCTAACCCTTACAATGACCCTTATCCTTACACATACCCTTACCCTTACTCTTACCCCACCCTTACCCTTACCATAGCCCATACCCTAACACATACTTCTACCCTTATCCTTACTGTTACCCTTACCCTTACTCTATCTGTTACTCTTACACTTACCCTTAAGATAAACCTTACCCTTGACCTTACCCTTACCATAAGCCATAGAACAACACTGACATGTTCACTTACGTTTACACTTACCCTAGCAATTACTCGTACAATTACCCTTACCCTTACCCTTACCAAACCATTACCCTTACCCTTAAGCTAACCCTCAACCTTACTCTTATCCTAACACTTACTCTTACCGTAATCCTTACCCTTTCTGCTACACTTACCCTTTGCCTAATTCTAAACCTTACCCTAACCCTCACCCTTACCCTTATCATTATGCTTACTTTAACCCTTAACCTAAACCTTACCCCAACCCTTACCCTGACCCTTACATTAACCCTAACCCTTACCCTAAACCTTACACTTACTCTTAACCTTAACCTTACCCTTAACAATAACCTAATACTTACGCATATGTTTTCCTGACTTTAACCCTAAAACTAACCCTAACCATTACCGTAACACTTAACCTTACCCTAACCCTAACCCTTACTCTAACCCTTACCCTGACCCGTATCCTTACACTTACCCTTACCCTTATACTTACCCTAATTCTTACCCATACCATAACCCATACCCTAACACATATTTGTACCCTTAACCTTACCGTTACCCTTAACCTTACCCTTACCCTTACTCTATCCATTACCCTTACCCTTACCCTTACCCTTAACCTAAGCCGAAACCTTAAACCTTACAGTAAACCTTACCCTTTCTGCTACACTTACCCTTAGCCTAAATCTAAACCTTACACTTATCCTTACTGTAACCCTCACCCTTATCATTGCCAATACCCTTACTCTTACCTTACAACTCTTTACCTAACCCTTTCAATTAATTAAAATATTAATTAATTAAATTAAAAAACTTTAATTTAAAATTAATAGAATTAAAAAATTAAAATACCCTTATCCTTATACGCTTATCCTTAACCCTCACCCTTATCATTACCAATACCCTTACTCTTAAACTTATTCTTATACATACAACTTACCCTTTCCCTAACACTTAACCTTAACCTAACCCTAACCCTAAACCTTACCTGAACCCTTACCCGGACCCTTACATTAACCCTTACCCTTAACCTAAACCTTACACTTGCTCTTAACCATTACCCTAACACTTACCCTTACGTTTCCCTCACCCTAACCCTAAAATTAACCCTAACCATTACACTAACACTTACCCCTAACCTAACCCTTACTCTAACACTTACAGTGACCCGTACCCTTACACATACCCTTACCCTTACCCTTACCCTTACCCTTACCCTTACCCTTACCCTTACCCTTACCCTTAACCTAACACTAAACCTTACCCTTATCCTAACACTTACCCTTACCGTAAACCTTACCCTTTCTGCTACACTTACCCTTAGCCTAAATCTAAACCTTACACTTACCCTTAGCCTAACCCTCACCCTTACCATTACCCATACCATTATTCCTACCCTTACCGTAACCCTTACCTTTACACTTACGGTTACCATTAACCTTACCCTTACCCTAACACTTATCCTTAACCTAACCCTTACCCTAAACCTTACCCCAACCCTTACCCTGACCCTTACATTAACCCTAACCCTTACCGTAAACCTTACACTTACTCTTAACCTTAGCCTTACCCTTAACCTTAACCTAATACTTACGTATACGTTTTCCTGTCTTTAACCCTAAAACTCACCCTAACCATTACCCTAACACTTAACCTTACCCTAACCCTAACCCTAACCGTTACACTTACCCTTACCGTTATACTCTACCCTAATTCTTACCCATACCATAACCCGTACCCTAACACATATTTGTACCCTTAACCTTACCGTTACCCTTAACCTTACCCTTACTCTATCCGTTACCCTTACGCTTATCCTTAACATAAACCTTACCCTTGACCTTACCCTTACCATAAGCCATACAACAACACTTACACGTACACTTACACTTACACTTACCCTAGCAATTACTCATACAATTACCTTTACCTGTTGCGAGGACATTTGTTGTCGACGGAAGGAAGACACAGACGCTCAATATGAGTGATCAGTGAACTTCGATTTATTGGATAGCTCAGTCGTCTTTTATCTAATTCAATATAATTAGCTCATACATATTGCAAGAGCTAAGCTCATGATTGGTTAGTGCATTTCTCTATTTTATCAGCTAGTTTCTCACTCCCATTGACCGAAATAACACAGTTAGTACTTTCCCAAACCACCAACAGATTTCGTGTCCTTGTGCCTGATTAGCTCCCAGACGTTACGTACTTTCTCAGACTCATATGAGCTGCGTTCGATACTTTTTTAGCTCGCGACCTCCTAGCTGCTCAACATTCACATGACCTACTTCACTTAACCATTCCTCCACAATTCCCCCGTTTTTATTTTGGGCTACAAACGCCTTCTCTGTGAGTTGTTCTAGCTTCCTAGATAAGCAGTTAAAGACTACTCGCGCAGCAATTATAATCAATATAATTATAAGCAAAAGGCGAAGTCCCTCTTTGATTAAGTAAAAACCCATCCTCCCACATTTCCAAAGACAGATTTAAGCCAATCATCAAACCAATTATTCTGTATTGTAATTTTTTGTGTATGATCCCTTAACCATTTCAATTGATTGTGAATTGATTGACCATGATCTGAAAGATTGAAACAACACATTCCTTCAAAATCTCCACATCCATGTCCTTGAGCTAGTAACAAAAAATCAATTGCGGCTCTATTTTGTAATACAGCATGTCTTAGACTCTCCATGTCTTGTGACATTTCAGAAAGAACTTGTGTTGTTACATTTGATTGTTTAACAGCCCAACAAGCAAGCTTATTAATGTTAGTTAATGTGTGTGCAGTTCCTACAGTCAGAAAAAGATCCATTAAGCAGAGTAATACTGGCAGAATATGGTGCTAACATTTCACTCAGTTCCTTTGGATCCCCTATCGGGACCCCAAACAAGCATGTTCTGAAAGGGTCAAATGCAGATGCGAGAGACAGACAAAATGAATTCTGTCCGGTTCGATTAGCCCAGGTGACCCATATATTCCGCTGAGGGTCAATTTTCCTTAAGATGGCATTACCATGTTCAACCATCATTATCATTGACAACATAATCAAAGTCCCTTGCTTTGTTAATTCAGCCATGGTCGCTGTTATCCTCTTTTGGTGACTTTTCTTCAAGGGCTGGTTTTACACATCGACTAGGCACCCAGGTCGGACCTGTAGGGGAAGAGATACATACATAACCTCGTCCCGCATAAATCACATCAGCAGGTCCTAACCATTGTCCTGTTTTCATATCTCTGTACAATACTCTCATAGCACATTTATTATCATTTTCAGACTTGGTGTAATGACGTGCTGCAGGTGGTTCTTCATTCTCCCCAAAAACACACAAATAGTGCCTTATCCACCCTTTCTCTAATATCAGTAATGTCTTTAAACCTTTCCAAGTATTGTTTAACTGTTCCATTAGCTCTTTCCACAATAGCCTGACCAGTTGGTGAAAGTGGAATACCAGTAATATGTTTAATGTCCCATAGTTCCATAAATCGCTTAAGTGGCCCACTAACATAGGCTGGACCATTATCAGTCTTCATAGTCTGTGGTACTCCCATTACTGCAAAACAACTGGCAAGACGACGTCGCACATCCCGGACCTTTTCTCTTTAGGGAAAGGGTTAGGGTTAATGTAAGGGTCAGGGTAAGGGCTGGGGTAAGGTTTAGGGTTAGGGTTAGGTTAAGGTTAAGTGTTAGGGAAAGGGTAAGTTGTATGTATAAGAATAAGTTTAGGAGTAAGGGTATTGGTAATGATAAGGGTGAGGGTTAAGGATAAGCGTATAAGGATAAGGGTATTTTAATTTTTTAATTCTATTAATTTTAAATTAAAGTTTTTTAATTTAATTAATTAATATTTTAACTGTACGAGTAATTGCTAGGGTAAGTGTAAGCATAAGTGTACATTTAAGTGTTGTTGTACGGCTTATTGTAAGGGTAAGGTTAAGTGTTAGGTTAATGGTTTTGGTTAATTATAGGGTTAGGGTGAGAAAACTGTAAGGTTAAGTATTAGCTAAAGGTTAAGGGTAAGGTTAACGTTAAGAGTAAGTGTAAGGTTTCAGGTAAGGTTTCGGGTTAATGTAAGGGTCAGGGTAAGGGTCGGGGTAAGGTTTAGGGTAAGGGTTAGGTTAATGGTAACCGTAAGTGTAAAGGTAAGGTTTAGGGTAATGGTAAGAATAAGGGTATGGGTAATGGTAAGGGTGAGCGTTAGGCTAAGGGTAAGTGTAAGGTTTAGATTTAGGCTAAGGGTAAGTGTAGCAGAAAGGGTAAGCTTTACGGTAAGGTTTAAGTTTAGGCTTAGGTTAAGGGTAAGGGTAAGGGTAAGGGTTAGGATAAGTGTAAGGGTGCAAGCAAGGATTAGGGCAAGAGTAAGTGTAAGGGTAATAGTAAGGGTCAGAATATTTATATACTTATATCAGAATATTTATATACTTATATAACTGAACTTCAAAAACAATTAAATAAAGTACATAAATTTGTGTTAGGGACCAGAGCTAGAGGGTTGGATCAACCAATCCACCCCTTTAAGCCTGGGGACTATGTATATATAAAGACTTTTTCAGGACAACCCCTAGAGGAAAAATGGAATGGACCGTATCAAGTGTTGCTGACAACTCACACTGCTATCAAGATTAGAGAACAAGCTGCTTGGATCCACTATTCCCGAGTGAAGAAGGCTCCAGGAGCTCCTTGGAAAGTAACACCAGGTGACGATGACCTGAAACTAAAGCTTAGTCGATCAAAATGAGGACATTAAGGTTGAGAGTATTTGGTAATATGGTTGGCAGAAGATTTGTTCAGAGAATTGTTTTGTTTTTATGGCTTATATTTGTAATTGTGATTCAAGAAGGTGCCTCTGTGATAATAGAGAATGGTGGGTGGCCTTGGACTGAAGCCGTAACAACAGAGGATAAGAATCTTAATGGAAGGTTATCAGTCATGGTCATCTGGCGAACAAATGTTAACTATTTATATAAACCATCAGAATGGCAAAAATTAGGGGAAGGGTGGACACACCAAAGAACCATAGGAGATGAAATTAAAATAGGGTGTCAAATGTTTAATGGAACGACTGACGAGAAAGCAACGGGGATTCTGGTTAAACCGATTTCCAAAAATGGACAACAAGAGGGTTGTATTCGCCCAGGTAAATTGGATTGCTGGTATAATTTTACTTTAACAGAGAATGTAGAAATCAGCTGTTTTTGGAATAATAATAATGGCCAACAGTCCAAAGTCAATAATGGTGAGGGCCTCATGTTAAATTTTACAATATATGCGGCACTTCCTACAACAGTGAGACCCTCTACAACCCACACCCCACCTCTAATCAAATTGGAACCCAAAATTTATGAAACTGGCCCATATGTAGTAAGGAACACGGGCCAACAGCAATTGTTATTTAATCCAGAATGGTCACTCAAGCGTGTTGAGTTGCTAATACAAATCAACATCTCGGCAGTTCAACCAGCCTGTTCTCCTTTCTTAAGAACATCATTTGAAGACTGGACAATATGGTCACAGAAGCAAGTGCACTTCAGGGGCAGGACACGAAGAGACTTAACTGGAATGCTAGGAACAGGGTTAGGAATTTTAAATGGAATTGATTCAGAAATATTAATGAATAAGCTAGCCACAGCAACAAGTGATTTGACAAAATTAAAACAACCCTTACAATCATCCTTATTGGCATTGGGAACTAGCCAATGGCAAGTTTCAAAGGTGTTACCGAAATGGGAAAATGCAGAAGACCAAGACCACAAACTAATAATAGATGCACTTAGTATGATTCAAGATAATGTATCCTTAGCTCTTAGTTGTATGCAAGCACAGTTATGGTTGCAGGCAACGGCTGCCCTGATTATTAGGGAAGGAAGTGAAGGCATTTTTCCAGCTGAAATCCGAAAGGCAGTTTGGGACAATGCCAATGATTTTGAGAAGAAGTTCCAGTCTTGGTGGACCCTGGTGAATTTTACTTATGATCCCGTTGTTAACATGGCTACTGCCTTCGTGCTTACTATACGTAATGCTACAGTTTATGTTATACACCCAATCCTTGCACTAGGATTAAACCATGAGAAGACAGTGCTTTATCCTTCAGAGCATAGAACATGGGCATGAATGGAGAATGGGAAATGGCAGTCCGTAAATCTAGAATCATGTGTTACCCGGGAACAGCAAGGATTTATTTGTGAAAGTAATACAACTGATGCTCAGGACGTATGTTTTGACACGGAGCAAGGTATCTGCCACTTTGAAATTCATCCAAATACTAGTCAAAAGACTGTGCTTGTATATGTTGGTAAAGGGTGCGTGTGTTTAAGAACTGCTTGTGATTTTGTAGAAATAGACAAGGAGAATATAACTCTCCATAGCAAAAATCATTCTAATTTTTGTATTTGTAACTTTGTTAGAATCGTCGGGTGTGATTTTCAATATTTGGCACCAGTGGTATCCCACCAGCTGATCAAGTCTAACAACACAATGTATCATAAGTTACTACCTACACCTATTGGGATGAACCTCACACTAGTGAAGCAACTAGTTAAACACCAAGACCTGATTAGAATTTTAAAAGGTATTCAGGAAAATGGAGAGAACACTCTAATTACTGTCCATCATGATACAAAGGAAATAAGCAGAGTTTTGCAAAGAGTGAAACGAGACACAAGTCACAACTGGTGGGATACACTTTTTGGATGGTCGCCAACTGCAACTGGGATTTTGAACACACTGAGTCACCCAATTATTGTTTTATTGATATTAGTTGGTATAACTTTAATATTGTCTTTTGTATTACTTGTTTGGAATTGGAAATTGTTACAACGAATGTCCATGTTAGCCTCCTTGACAAATGTGCATGGTAAGGTATTCAGGGCTACATATCATAATGATTGGGAAAGAAAATTTCCATATTAAGTAAAAGAATTTACTAGATTTTCCAGAAAAGGGGGAGTCTGTACAGTAATAAATACAAGTTGTTGTGTGTATGTAGATCAGAGTGGAAGGATCTCTACCGACCTGGAAGAAATATGGAAGCAGACAAGGGTCCTACATGAGATCAGTAAAGATGATATTTCCTGGAGTTTTAGTGAAATATGGAATAAGTTAACCTCCTGGTTGCCCAGTTTCCAATGGTTGAGACAAGTGTTCATTGCTCTAATCGCATTAGTAGTGTTAGGAATATTTGTGTGCATGTTGTTTAGATGCCTGCTTTGTTGTGTTACTGTAAATAATGAAAGTATCTGATGCAAAAGAATTTGCATGGGAAAAGAAAAGGGGGGATTGATTAAGGAGGTATTGGGGAGGCATTGGGGAGGCAAGGACAATCCCCAGACATGGACTGTATATCTCGAAACAAGACATTGAAACTCATGATAAGGAAGCGGCAGACGGACAGAGAAACAAACGTAAGGACTATAAATCTCAAAACTGGACATTGGAATTCATTATAAAGATACAACAAACAGAAGAATTGGCAACAACCAGCTCTCGCAATTAAGAAACATGCCAATTCAGCAGATTCCTGACCAAAGGTGAAAAGTACACTGTGAGGAAGACTCGGGATCTTCCTCCCAGAGACCCCTGCCCACGTCCCAAAGACCCCTGCCCACAATTCTTGGAAGGCTCTACGCAGGCGCAAGGTGCCAAAAGGCTAATTAGCATGAGAAGCGAGGGAAGGCGGGGATAGGTAATGCATATGTATAGGTGCTTGTAGAATATTGATAGATTGATTGTATAAATTCAAGACTGCTTTTTGCTTTGGGTATGCACGATAGGTGGAGAGATCCCCTGTGCATCCAGCGCTGCAATAAAGAATATACCACTTAAAGGAATTACGGCTTCGATCATTGAATCATGTAACCTATCTAGAGCGGGACGGGAGCCAGGGCCTTGACCTTTCTGAAAATTAATTAAGGGGGCAACTTATAACAATATCATGCGGCCCTAGCATTGTTCCATATTGACACGAATCAGATGAACTCATTTCACACTGTTAAGCTGTCTTATCACTGCAAGCATATCTCAATACCACCTTCCTTCCCTCTACAGGATGTAACTGCGCAAAAACAACATTTTTATTCCCACAACCTTGATCCCCTTACCCTGAAGTCCTTATTCCCCTTAAACCTAACAACTCTAACCACAACCCTAACCCTTATTATCAACCCCCTAACGCTAATGACACTGACCTTAATCCAAACCCCAAACTGCCCCAACCCCAGACAACCAACAGCGAAACACACACACACACAAAGATGGAAACTACAAAAAAGGCAAAACCCTGGATACAGGCCCCAAATCAGAAATACGCAACTAAAATGCTACAGAAAAGCCCCAGATGCAGGCCCCAAATGCCAGGCCTCAAAAGCTCAAGATGCATCCCAAAGCAAAAATGCAGACCCCAAACGTTACAGAAAAGCCCCCAAACCCAGGCTGCACAAGTCTACAAGCAGGCCCCAAACTGCCAACAGAAGCAGCCACCAACCACACCCAGATGCAGACCCCAACTGCCCACAAGCAGCTCCTACCCCACCACCCCCTCCCAAGAACTGGACTCCACCCAGACACTGGCCCAAGACCCGGGCCCGCCCCCCGCCACCCCCCCTACCCTCCCCCCCGACACAAGTGTACAAGCAGCTCACAACCCACCCCTTCAGAGACCGGTCCCACTCCCCCCACCCCCGGAAAACATGGGATGTGGAGGTGTACAACCAACTCCCAACTCCCTCCCCCTCAAAGGGAGGCCCCAAAGACCCTCAAATGGAGGCTCCTAGAGTGAACAAGCACCTCCCAACTCCCCCAGGCACAGGCCCCCCCCCCCCCCCCCCCCAAACACAGGCCACAAAGGTGTATAAACAGCCCAGACCCCCCTCCAAGACCATGGCCCCTATAGTGTACAAGCAGTTCCCAACCACCCACAGATGCAGGCCCCAACCCTTCTCAAAAGGGAGGCACCTAGAATGCATGAGCAGCTCCCAACCCCCCTAAACATAGGTCCAAAAGTGCACAAGCAGCTCCCAACCCCCCTCAAATACAGACTGTAATACACAATAAATGTTTGTTCATTGTCTTTTGTATTATAAAAACAAGGAGTTCTGTTTGAGGAACGGCAGTTGTGAAAACTCCTTTGCTAGACACTATGAAAATTCTTTTGCTTAATGTAACAAAATAGAGAACCCCCTCCCCTTCTCTCCTTCTGCATCTCAGTAGCCTCTTTTGTTAAAAAAACACTGCTGCAAAGTTCATGTAACCATCTCCTGATAAATTGTTAAACTAGTGTATCAACATCTTGCCTTCCTGTCTCACGCTGGGCCAACATGACCAAATAAAGAAAGAGGTTGAACCACAACGCTGAGGAAGACTACGGCCTTCATCTTCACGACCACCAGAGGGACAGAGACGACCCCCTAGCAACAGTGCGCGCAGTCGCAGAATACACCAGGATGTGCTGCGTGATCCTGAAATCACTAAGATATAAAAAGGGACTGTGGGGGGGGGTGAGGTGCGTGCCGTTGGTGGAGCCGAGACTCCCCGGCCGCCCAGCGCTGTTTTGCTTGCTGTTGCTTACTCAATAAATTCCTTTCTATTATTAATGCAATGCTCTCTGAAAATTAATTAAGGGGGCAACTTATAACACAGACCACAAAAGTGTACAAGTAGCTCCCCCCCCAGAGACAGGACCCAAAGGTGTACAACCAGTTCCCAACACCCCTGAGACACAGGCCCCAACCCCCCCCAGACACAGGGCCCCAAATTCTACAAGCAGCTCCCAACCCCTGCCAGGCAGGCCCCTACCCTATACAAGCAGCTCCCAACCCTCCCCCCCCCCCCCCGAGGGAGGCCCCCAAGCCCCCCACAAACACAGGCCCCTACAGTGTACAGGCAGCTCCCAGCCACCCCCAGATGCTGGCCCCAAAGTTGTACAAACAGCTCCCAGCCACCCTGCAGAAACAGATTCCTACATTGTACAAGCAGTTCCCAGCCCGCTAGACATAGGCCCTGACCCCCCACAGATGCAGGCCCCAAAGGTGTACAAGCAGCTCCCACCCCTCCCCCAGACGCAGGTCCCAAGCCCCCCCCCCAGACACAGGCCCCTACAACCAGCACCCAACCCCCTACCCCCGATGCCAGCCCCAAAGGTGTAGAAGCAGCTCCAAACCTCCTCCCTCAACCCAGGCTCTAACAGTGTACAAGCAGCTCCCAAACAACCCTCCCCTTCCCCCACCCCCGACACAGGCTCCAAAGGAATACAAAGAGCTCCCACCCGCCCCCCCCAAAAGCAGGCCCCAAAGGTGTACAGTCAGCTCCCAACCCCCTCAATGCTGGCCCCAAGGGTCTACAAGCAGCTCCCCCCTTGCCCCCAGATACCGGCCCCCAGACACAGAGCCCAAAAGCCTAATCACAGGCCCTGAACTCTAGAGGCAGGCTCCAAAACCCAGGACAAAGCCCCAGTGGTTCGAGACAGGGCCCAAATCCCAGACACAGGCCCCAAACGCTAAACATATGCCAAAAAAAGTATTAGTGCTGGTGCCAAATGTTACAGACAGGCCCAAAAGCCCGAGATGCTCAAGGCTGAGACGTAACTTGGCTTTCTGAATTACTGGAAAGCAGCTTTCATTCTCAGATAATAGTGTGCAGGCTAGATAGGATGGGGCTTCAGGCACCTCTTCACCTGAGGAAACACACTGCCATCAGGCACCGCTGTGCCAGACAAGCTTTTTCTGCTAGAACACCCTACTCAGATGCACTGTGGCATCCAAGTGAACTGCTTTCATGCAAATATAACGACTGATGTTACAACCCACCTTGCCTGTGGCACCTGATGAACAGAAGAGTAAGCCACCGCAGCGCTTCAAAACCATCCCTGCACGTGCCGCTCCTTGTCGCTCTCTGGCCTTATCTCATATCCTTATCCACTTCTGTGGAGAGCCTGCCACGGCACCTGCAAAGCAAGACGGACACCTTTCATAGTCACCTTGTGCTACTTGGTCATTCTGCTCCAACCCAGCTCATGACCAGCCCCTCTTCTTACACAGCTCTTCAGAGTGCAGTTTGCTCCTTTGAGCCTGTGCGAGACGCCTGTGAAAGAAAAAGAAACGCATAGGCCGATGCAGCATCCAAAGACGCAGCACAACTAGGTAAGTTACTCTCATCTGCTCCCTTACCTCTGCCGCTTACCAGCCCCCGAGGCAGATGCTTCAATCTACCCTCTTCAAACAGCTCCAACACCTCTAAAAGACAAAGAGGGGATGCTTAGAGGAACAGTGAGACCTACAACACAACAACTGCTACATCTGTTCCTCACTCACCTTGCCAGAGGCAGCTCTGCGTGTGACGCCCCAGGTTGTACACTGCGTTACCTAACCCTTACCGTAACCCTTACCCTAACCCTTCTCACCCTTACCATTACCCAAAACCTTACTTTTACTTTTTCCTTACCCTTACTCTTTCCTTTAACCATAACCTTACCCTTACCCTATTCCTTACTCCAACTCTTCCCCTTACCTTCCCCTTCCTCTTACACTTAACCTAACACTTACCCTACCGCTTCCCCTAAAACATATCCTAACACTTTCCCTTGCCCTTACACTTACCCTAAGCCTTACTATTACCCTTACAATTACTCTTGCCCTAATCCTTGCTTGCACCCTTACACTTATCCTAACCCTTACACTTACCCTTACTCAAACCCTTACTCTAACCCTTACCCTTACCCTTACCCTTACCCTTACCCTTACCCTTACCCTTATCCATACCATTACCCTTACCCTTAACCTTACCCTTATCCTAACACTTACCCTAACCCTTAACCTTTCTGCTACACTTACCCTTTTCCTAAATCTAAACCTTACACTTACCCTTAGCCTAACTCTCACCCTTACCATTACCCATACCCTTATTCTTACCCTTACCCTAACCCTTACCTTTACACTTACAGTTACCATTAACCTTACACTTACCCTGACACTTATCCTTAACCTAACCCTTACCCTAAACCTTACCCCAACCCTTACCCTGACCCTTACATTAACCCTAACCCTTACCCTAAACCTTACACTTAATCTTAACATTAACCTTTAGCTAATACTTACCCTTACGTTTTTCTCACCCTAACCCTAAAATTAACCCTAACCATTACCCTAACACTTACCCTTAACCAAACCCTTACTCTAACCCTTACAATGACCCTTATCCTTACACATACCCTTACCCTTACTCTTACCCCACCCTTACCCTTACCATAGCCCATACCCTAACACATACTTCTACCCTTATCCTTACTGTTACCCTTACCCTTACTCTATCTGTTACTCTTACACTTACCCTTAAGATAAACCTTACCCTTGACCTTACCCTTACCATAAGCCATAGAACAACACTGACATGTTCACTTACGTTTACGCTTACCCTAGCAACTACTCGTACAATTAATCTTACCCTTACCCTTACCAAACCATTACCCTTACCCTTAAGCTAACCCTCAACCTTACTCTTATCCTAACACTTACTCTTACCGTAATCCTTACCCTTTCTGCTACACTTACCCTTTGCCTAATTCTAAACCTTACCCTAACCCTCACCCTTACCCTTATCATTATGCTTACTTTAACCCTTAACCTAAACCTTACCCCAACCCTTACCCTGACCCTTACATTAACCCTAACCCTTACCCTAAACCTTACACTTACTCTTAACCTTAACCTTACCCTTAACAATAACCTAATACTTACGCATATGTTTTCCTGACTTTAACCCTAAAACTAACCCTAACCATTACCGTAACACTTAACCTTACCCTAACCCTAACCCTTACTCTAACCCTTACCCTGACCCGTATCCTTACACTTACCCTTACCCTTATACTTACCCTAATTCTTACCCATACCATAACCCATACCCTAACACATATTTGTACCCTTAACCTTACCGTTACCCTTAACCTTACCCTTACCCTTACTCTATCCATTACCCTTACCCTTAACCTAAGCCGAAACCTTAAACCTTACAGTAAACCTTACCCTTTCTGCTACACTTACCCTTAGCCTAAATCTAAACCTTACACTTATCCTTACTGTAACCCTCACCCTTATCATTGCCAATACCCTTACTCTTACCTTACAACTCTTTACCTAACCCTTTCAATTAATTAAAATATTAATTAATTAAATTAAAAAACTTTAATTTAAAATTAATAGAATTAAAAAATTAAAATACCCTTATCCTTATACGCTTATCCTTAACCCTCACCCTTATCATTACCAATACCCTTACTCTTAAACTTATTCTTATACATACAACTTACCCTTTCCCTAACACTTAACCTTAACCTAACCCTAACCCTAAACCTTACCTGAACCCTTACCCGGACCCTTACATTAACCCTTACCCTTAACCTAAACCTTACACTTGCTCTTAACCATTACCCTAACACTTACCCTTACGTTTCCCTCACCCTAACCCTAAAATTAACCCTAACCATTACACTAACACTTACCCCTAACCTAACCCTTACTCTAACACTTACAGTGACCCGTACCCTTACACATACCCTTACCCTTACTCTTACCCTTACCCTTACCCTTACCCTTACCCTTACCCTTACCCTTACCCTTACCCTTACCCTTACCCTTAACCTAACACTAAACCTTACCCTTATCCTAACACTTACCCTTACCGTAAACCTTACCCTTTCTGCTACACTTACCCTTAGCCTAAATCTAAACCTTACACTTACCCTTAGCCTAACCCTCACCCTTACCATTACCCATACCATTATTCCTACCCTTACCGTAACCCTTACCTTTACACTTACGGTTACCATTAACCTTACCCTTACCCTAACACTTATCCTTAACCTAACCCTTACCCTAAACCTTACCCCAACCCTTACCCTGACCCTTACATTAACCCTAACCCTTACCGTAAACCTTACACTTACTCTTAACCTTAGCCTTACCCTTAACCTTAACCTAATACTTACGTATACGTTTTCCTGTCTTTAACCCTAAAACTCACCCTAACCATTACCCTAACACTTAACCTTACCCTAACCCTAACCCTAACCGTTACACTTACCCTTACCGTTATACTCTACCCTAATTCTTACCCATACCATAACCCGTACCCTAACACATATTTGTACCCTTAACCTTACCGTTATCCTTAACCTTACCCTTACTCTATCCGTTACCCTTACGCTTATCCTTAACATAAACCTTACCCTTGACCTTACCCTTACCATAAGCCATACAACAACACTTACACGTACACTTACACTTACACTTACCCTAGCAATTACTCATACAATTACCTTTACCTGTTGCGAGGACGTTTGTTGTCGACGGAAGGAAGACACAGACGCTCAATATGAGTGATCAGTGAACTTCGATTTATTGGATAGCTCAGTCGTCTTTTATCTAATTCAATATAATTAGCTCATACATATTGCAAGAGCTAAGCTCATGATTGGTTAGTGCATTTCTCTATTTTATCAGCTAGTTTCTCACTCCCATTGACCGAAATAACACAGTTAGTACTTTCCCAAACCACCAACAGATTTCGTGTCCTTGTGCCTGATTAGCTCCCAGACGTTACGTACTTTCTCAGACTCATATGAGCTGCGTTCGATACTTTTTTAGCTCGCGACCTCCTAGCTGCTCAACATTCACATGACCTACTTCACTTAACCATTCCTCCACAATTCCCCCGTTTTTATTTTGGGCTACAAACGCCTTCTCTGTGAGTTGTTCTAGCTTCCTAGATAAGCAGTTAAAGACTACTCGCGCAGCAATTATAATCAATATAATTATAAGCAAAAGGCGAAGTCCCTCTTTGATTAAGTAAAAACCCATCCTCCCACATTTCCAAAGACAGATTTAAGCCAATCATCAAACCAATTATTCTGTATTGTAATTTTTTGTGTATGATCCCTTAACCATTTCAATTGATTGTGAATTGATTGACCATGATCTGAAAGATTGAAACAACACATTCCTTCAAAATCTCCACATCCATGTCCTTGAGCTAGTAACAAAAAATCAATTGCGGCTCTATTTTGTAATACAGCATGTCTTAGACTCTCCATGTCTTGTGACATTTCAGAAAGAACTTGTGTTGTTACATTTGATTGTTTAACAGCCCAACAAGCAAGCTTATTAATGTTAGTTAATGTGTGTGCAGTTCCTACAGTCAGAAAAAGATCCATTAAGCAGAGTAATACTGGCAGAATATGGTGCTAACATTTCACTCAGTTCCTTTGGATCCCCTATCGGGACCCCAAACAAGCATGTTCTGAAAGGGTCAAATGCAGATGCGAGAGACAGACAAAATGAATTCTGTCCGGTTCGATTAGCCCAGGTGACCCATATATTCCGCTGAGGGTCAATTTTCCTTAAGATGGCATTACCATGTTCAACCATCATTATCATTGACAACATAATCAAAGTCCCTTGCTTTGTTAATTCAGCCATGGTCGCTGTTATCCTCTTTTGGTGACTTTTCTTCAAGGGCTGGTTTTACACATCGACTAGGCACCCAGGTCGGACCTGTAGGGGAAGAGATACATACATAACCTCGTCCCGCATAAATCACATCAGCAGGTCCTAACCATTGTCCTGTTTTCATATCTCTGTACAATACTCTCATAGCACATTTATTATCATTTTCAGACTTGGTGTAATGACGTGCTGCAGGTGGTTCTTCATTCTCCCCAAAAACACACAAATAGTGCCTTATCCACCCTTTCTCTAATATCAGTAATGTCTTTAAACCTTTCCAAGTATTGTTTAACTGTTCCATTAGCTCTTTCCACAATAGCCTGACCAGTTGGTGAAAGTGGAATACCAGTAATATGTTTAATGTCCCATAGTTCCATAAATCGCTTAAGTGGCCCACTAACATAGGCTGGACCATTATCAGTCTTCATAGTCTGTGGTACTCCCATTACTGCAAAACAACTGGCAAGACGACGTCGCACATCCCGGACCTTTTCTCTTTAGGGAAAGGGTTAGGGTTAATGTAAGGGTCAGGGTAAGGGCTGGGGTAAGGTTTAGGGTTAGGGTTAGGTTAAGGTTAAGTGTTAGGGAAAGGGTAAGTTGTATGTATAAGAATAAGTTTAGGAGTAAGGGTATTGGTAATGATAAGGGTGAGGGTTAAGGATAAGCGTATAAGGATAAGGGTATTTTAATTTTTTAATTCTATTAATTTTAAATTAAAGTTTTTTAATTTAATTAATTAATATTTTAACTGTACGAGTAATTGCTAGGGTAAGTGTAAGCATAAGTGTACATTTAAGTGTTGTTGTACGGCTTATTGTAAGGGTAAGGTTAAGTGTTAGGTTAATGGTTTTGGTTAATTATAGGGTTAGGGTGAGAAAACTGTAAGGTTAAGTATTAGCTAAAGGTTAAGGGTAAGGTTAACGTTAAGAGTAAGTGTAAGGTTTCAGGTAAGGTTTCGGGTTAATGTAAGGGTCAGGGTAAGGGTCGGGGTAAGGTTTAGGGTAAGGGTTAGGTTAAGGATAAGTGTTAGGGTAAGGGTAAGGTTAATGGTAACCGTAAGTGTAAAGGTAAGGTTTAGGGTAATGGTAAGAATAAGGGTATGGGTAATGGTAAGGGTGAGCGTTAGGCTAAGGGTAAGTGTAAGGTTTAGATTTAGGCTAAGGGTAAGTGTAGCAGAAAGGGTAAGCTTTACGGTAAGGTTTAAGTTTAGGCTTAGGTTAAGGGTAAGGGTAAGGGTAAGGGTTAGGATAAGTGTAAGGGTGCAAGCAAGGATTAGGGCAAGAGTAAGTGTAAGGGTAATAGTAAGGGTTAGGGTAAGTGTAAGGGCAAGGGAAAGTGTTAGGATATGTTTTAGGGGAAGCGGAAGGGTAAGGGTTAGGTTAAGTGTAAGAGGAAGGGGAAGGTAAGGGGAAGGGTTGGAGTAAGGAATAGGGTAAGGGTAAGGTTATGGTTAAAGGAAAGAGTAAGGGTAAGGAAAAAGTAAAAGTAAGGATTTGGGTAATGGTAAGGGTGAGAAGGGTTAGGGTAAGGGTTACGGTAAGGGTTAGGTAATGCAGTGTACAACCTGGGACGTCACACGCAGAGCTGCCTCTGGCAAGGTGAGTGAGGAACAGATGTAGCAGTTGTTGTGTTGTAGGTCTCACTGTTCCTCTAAGCATCCCCTCTTTGTCTTTTAGAGGTGTTGGAGCTGTTTGAAGAGGGTAGATTGAAGCATCTGCCTCGGGGGCTGGTAAGCGGCAGAGGTAAGGGAGCAGATGAGAGTAACTTACCTAGTTGTGCTGCGTCTTTGGATGCTGCATCGGCCTATGCGTTTCTTTTTCTTTCACAGGCGTCTCGCACAGGCTCAAAGGAGCAAACTGCACTCTGAAGAGCTGTGTAAGAAGAGGGGCTGGTCATGAGCTGGGTTGGAGCAGAATGACCAAGTAGCACAAGGTGACTATGAAAGGTGTCCGTCTTGCTTTGCAGGTGCCGTGGCAGGCTCTCCACAGAAGTGGATAAGGATATGAGATAAGGCCAGAGAGCGACAAGGAGCGGCACGTGCAGGGATGGTTTTGAAGCGCTGCGGTGGCTTACTCTTCTGTTCATCAGGTGCCACAGGCAAGGTGGGTTGTAACATCAGTCGTTATATTTGCATGAAAGCAGTTCACTTGGATGCCACAGTGCATCTGAGTAGGGTGTTCTAGCAGAAAAAGCTTGTCTGGCACAGCGGTGCCTGATGGCAGTGTGTTTCCTCAGGTGAAGAGGTGCCTGAAGCCCCATCCTATCTAGCCTGCACACTATTATCTGAGAATGAAAGCTGCTTTCCAGTAATTCAGAAAGCCAAGTTACGTCTCAGCCTTGAGCATCTCGGGCTTTTGGGCCTGTCTGTAACATTTGGCACCAGCACTAATACTTTTTTTGGCATATGTTTAGCGTTTGAGGCCTGTGTCAGGGATTTGGGCCTTGTCTCGACCACTGGGGCTTCGTCCTGGGTTTTGGAGCCTGCCTCTAGAGTTCAGGACCTGTGATTAGGCTTTTGGGCTCTGTGTCTGGGGGCCGGTATCTGGGGGCAAGGGGGGAGCTGCTTGTAGACCCTTGGGGCCAGCATTGAGGGGGTTGGGAGCTGACTGTACACCTTTGGGGCCTGCTTCTCGGGGGGGGGGGTTTAGACCAGCATCTGGGGGAGGGCAGGGAGCTCTTTGTATTCCATTGGAGCCTGTGTCGGGGGCGAGGGGGGGGGGGGGGGAGGCGGAAGGGGTGGGTTGGTTGGGAGCTGCTTGTACACTGTTGGAGCCTGGGTTGAGGGAGGAGGTTTGGAGCTGCTTCTACACCTTTGGGGCTGGCATCGGGGGTAGAGGGTTGGGTGCTGGTTGTAGGGGCCTGTGTTTGGGGGGGGGGGCTTGGGACCTGCGTCTGGGGGAGGGGTGGGAGCTGCTTGTACACCTTTGGGGCCTGCATCTGTGGGGGGTCAGGGCCTATGTCTAGCGGGCTGGGAACTGCTTGTACAATGTAGGAATCTGTTTCTGCAGGGTGGCAGGGAGCTGTTTGTAGAACTTTAGGGCCAGCATCTGGGGGTGGCTGGGAGCTGCCTGTACACTGTAGGGGCCTGTGTTTGTGGGGGGCTTGGGGGCCTCCCTTGGGGGGGGGGGAGGGTTGGGAGCTGCTTGTATAGGGTAGGGGCCTGCCTGGCAGGGGTTGGGAGCTGCTTGTAGAATTTGGGGCCCTGTGTCTGGGGGGGGGTTGGGGCCTGTGTCTCAGGGGTGTTGGGAACTGGTTGTACACCTTTGGGTCCTGTCTCTGGGGGGGGAGCTACTTGTACACTTTTGTGGTCTGTATTTGAGGGGGGTTGGGAGCTGCTTGTGCACTTTTGGACCTATGTTTAGGGGGGTTGGGAGCTGCTCATGCATTCTAGGTGCCTCCCTTTTGAGAAGGGTTGGGGCCTGCATCTGTGGGTGGTTGGGAGCTGCTTGTACACTATAGGGGCCATGGTCTTGGAGGGGGGTCTGGGCTGTTTATACACCTTTGTGGCCTGTGTTTGGGGGGGGGGGGGGGGGTGGGCCTGTGCCTGGGGGAGTTGGGAGGTGCTTGTTCACTCTAGCAGCCTCCATTTGGGGGTCTTTGGGGCCTCCCTTTGAGGGGGAGGGAGTTGGGAGTTGGTTGTACACCTCCGCATCCCATGTCTTCGTGGGGTGGGGGGGAGTGGGACTGGTCTCTGAAGGGGCGGGTTGTGAGCTGCTTGTACACTTGTGTCGGGGGGGAGGGTAGGGGGGGTGGCGGGGGGCGGGCCCGGGTCTTGGGCCAGTGTCTGGGTGGAGTCCAGTTCTTGGGAGGGGGTGGTGGGGTAGGAGCTGCTTGTGGGCAGTTGGGGTCTGCATCTGGGTGTGGTTGGTGGCTGCTTCTGTTGGCAGTTTGGGGCCTGCTTGTAGACTTGTGCAGCCTGGGTTTGGGGGCTTTTCTGTAACGTTTGGGGTCTGCATTTTTGCTTTGGGATGCATCTTGAGCTTTTGAGGCCTGGCATTTGGGGCCTGCATCTGGGGCTTTTCTGTAGCATTTTAGTTGCGTATTTCTGATTTGGGGCCTGTATCCAGGGTTTTGCCTTTTTTGTAGTTTCCATCTTTGTGTGTGTGTGTGTTTCGCTGTTGGTTTGGATTCTGGGAACTAATTAGAATAACCCTGCCTTTTGTAGAAGTAGCAATGAATATGTATTAGCCTAGCATCATAAAAACCAGCCGCCTGATGTAACTTGTGTGCGTCTTGGTGGAGCAGAGACTCCTGGCGCACCCAGCGCTGCTTGCTTACCTCTATTCATTTAATAAGTTGTAAATTTCAATTGCAATCCTATTTGGGACCCAGTCATTTATTACAAGTGGGGGCTCGTCCGGGAGGGCTTTGGTTCCTGATTTCTGGTTTGATCTAGGAGAGGCACCCCCACCATTTGGTGGCTGCTGTTTGAGTCAGGTCGGAACTAATGGCATCTTGAACCTGAATAAAGGTAAGCAAAGTTTCTGATTCTTTTTTTCAGCTCCCTTGCCAGCTGCAGCACTATATTTTGCCCGTAATTGTGTGTGTGAAGATCCGAACGAAGATGACGGAGTCGTAAGCATTTAAAGCGTATACCATTTGGTTGGGTGGGGTTCGGTTGCCTGTGTGTGTAAGAGTGTGACTGAGATGGAACTTAGTTCCGAAGCGATTGTGGAGGTCTTCTAACCGCGGTTCCAATCTCCCGCGAGGGACTTGGCCGGTGAAGGACCGAAGGGATTCCTATAGGATTTGTGGGTGTGTGATAGGTCCTCGACCCCCTGCAAGACACTCTTACTAAGGTAACCAAGGGCTGTGGGAATTGCCATAGTAAAATTCCTAGATGGGTCAGACAAAATCGAAGACCAGAGACCAGAAGAAAGGGAGCAAATTACCAGTCATACCACCAGAAAGTCCATTAGGAATAACGATTAGAAATTGGAATGATAGGGACCCCAGAAAAGGAAAAAGTAAATTAAAAATGGTCCAGTATTGTGTGACAGAATGGCCAAAGGAGCCTTTAAGACTACATGTCTTTTGGCCTGTTTTTGGATCCTTCGAAGACTGGATTTGCCAGGCCTTAAATATCCATGTTAATTCAAAGGAACCTTTTAGCCAGGAAGAAAGTGATTATGCAGGATTATGGATCAGGAGGACTTCACGTCCTTTTCCAGCCTCAATATTTACACTAAAAGCAGATCAGAAATTTGAAGAACAAGAAGAACATGAAAAAGAAGATAAACGTGAGCCGTTGGATAAGCTATCACCTCCATATCCTAACAATCCACCCCCGGCGGCTCTCCCTCCGGTGGCTGTGGTATCGCCACCAGTACCACCGTTGCCCCTGCTTCCACCACCAACAGCACCAGAATTAGACCGACCTCCGGCCGCATGCACGAGGAGTAGGACTGACGTATCTGAGAGAGCTTCTCTATATCCCTTAAGGGAGGTAACTGGTGTATAAGTGGTGCGCGTCTTGGTGGAGCAGAGACTCCCAGCGTACCCAGCACAGTTTGCTTACCTCTATTCATTCAGTGAATTGTAAACTTTGATTGTAATCCTGTTTGGGACTTTTATTTATTATAACAGACAACCTTGTAAAACGCAGACAACCAGAATCCTTACAGCAATTAGGTGGAAATCACGGCGTAAGAAACATTGCCACCTCAAAGAGTAAAAACCTCAAAAGAAATGTGACTTGTAACAGGCCAGCAGCTGTGTATTTTCTGTGAAGCACCAGCTAGATTATGAACCTTGAATAGCACAGTTAATGGGGAAACAGGGGAGGGTCCCGGTCCTCGGCAGAAAAAAAAAAGTGTATAAACTGTGTATGGAATTAGTAGGCACCCTCCTGCTTGTGGGACACCCGCCATTGTAATCTCGAATAATAATGCTACTGTACTGAGATCCTCGACTCAGCCTATGCTATTTGCTACAGATTGATTCAGGGTTTTAAGGTTTCAGGGATTGGGCACTAGGGTTGGGTTTCAGGGTAAGGGGTTTCAGGGTTTATGTTTAGGATTTTAAGGTTTTTAGGGTTGGAGTTTTAACGGTTAGGATTTTAAGGATTTGGGGGTTAGGGTTTTAAGGGTTTCAGGGTTAGCGTGTTAGGGTATTAGAGTTTTTTGGGTTGTAGTGTTGATATGTTTTTTAGGGTTAGAGTCTTAAGGTTTTATTTTTGGTCAGTTATTTACGGTTAGGGTTTTAAGATCTTTTTTTTTTTTTTTTTTTTTTTTTTTAAGGTTAGGTTCTCCAGGGCCAGGGTTTTGAGTATCCTAATTTTGGGGGTTTGGATTTTGAGCATCTTAATTTTGGGGGTTAGGCTTTTGTGTGCCCTAATTTTTTGGGGTAGGCTTTCAAGCATCCTAAGTAGTTGGGTTAGGGTTTTGAGCATCTTAATGTTTCCAGGATAGGGTTTGGAGCATCCTCAGTTTTCAAAATAGCGTTTTGAGCATCTCAATGTTTCCAGGATAGGGTTTTGAGCGTCCTAAGTTTTCGGGATAGGTCTTTGACCTTCCTAATGTTTTCCGGATAGGGTTTGGAGTGTCTTAATGTTTTGGCTTTGGGTTTTGAGCATCCAAAGTTTTTGGGTTTGGGTTTTGAGCGTCCTAAGTTTTTGGGTTAGGGCTTGGAGCATCCTAATGTTTTCGGGATAGGATTTGGAGCGTCCTAAGTTTTCGGAATAGGGTTTGGAGAGTCCTAAGTTTTCTGGATAGAGTTTGGAGCGTCCTAGTGTTTTCAGGATAGGGTTTTGAGCGTCCAAAGTTTTTGGGTTTGGGTTTTGAGCGTCCAAAGTGTTATAAGTTGCCCCCTTAATTAATTTTCGGAGAGCATAGTATTAATCATAGAAAGGAATTTATTGAGTGAGCAAACATCAAGCAAAACAGCACTGGGCGGCCGGGGAGTCTCAGCTCCGCCAACGGCACGCACCTCACCCCCGCCAGGGTCCCTTTTTATTTATATTTTGCTAATTCCGGGATTACGCAGCACATCCTGGTATATTCTGCGACTGCACGCACTGTTGCTAGGGGGTCGTCTCTGTCACTCTGGTGGTCGTGAAGATGAAGGCCGTAGTCTTCCTCGGCGTTGTGGTTCAACTTCTTTTATTATTTGGTCATGTTGGCCCAGCGTTAGACAGGAAGGCATGTATGTCGATACACTAGTTTAGCAACTTATCAGGAGATGGTTACATGAGCTTTGCAACAGTGTCTTTGAACAAAAGAGGCAACTGAGATGCAGAAGGAGAATGAGTTGGGGGGTCTCTTTTTTGTTACGTTAAGCAAAAGAATTTTCATAGTGTCTAGGCAAGCATTACGCAGCTCCTTACTTCAGCAGGGAGCTTTCGCAACTCCCGCTCCTCAAACAGAACTCCTTGTTTTTATAATACAAAAGACAATGAACAAACATTTTTGGTGTATTACCCTAAGTTTTTGGGTTAGGGTTTTTTGCGTCTTAATGTTTTGGGGTTAGGGTTTGGAGCGCCCTAAGTTTTTGGGCTAGGGCTTGGAGCATTCCCAACGTTTTGGGTTGGGTTTGGGTTTTGAGCATCCTAAAATTTTGGGTTAGAGGTTTTAGGCATAGGTCTTCAGGGGTTTAGTGTGGTAAATAGTTTGGGTTAGGTCTGTAGGGGTTTCGAGGTTTTTTGGATGTTAGGGCTTGAGGCTTTTTTTGTAAGGGCGGTGAGGGTTCCAGTGAGTGCTGGTAAATGCAGTTCTCGAGCGCTCGGCCTGTGATTGGCCATGCTGGCTGTGCGGGGAATGCTGGTAGGTGTAGTTTTCTGGCACTGGGAGGCCATGTTGTGTGCCCAGAGTATGCCGGGAAATGTAGTCGGGTTCGGGACTTCCGGGAGGCCATGTTGAATGCCCAGAGCATACTGGGAGATGTAGTTCTCGGGAGCTAGGGTTAGGGGCTAGGGCTGGGGCTAGAGTTAGGGTTTCGGGTGAGGGTTGGGGTTGGGGGTTATTGTTAGGGTTAGTTGTTTAGGGTTAGGTTTAGAGGGTTAGAGTTAGGGATAGGTTAGGGGTAGGTTTAGAGGGTTAGGGTTAGGGGTTAGGGGTTGGGACTGTGGTTAGGCTTAGGGCAAGGGTTAGGGTGAGAGTATTAGGGTTAGGGTTCGGGTTCAGGTTAGGGTAAGGGTTAGGGCAAAGGTAAGTGTTAGGGTAAGGCTAAGGGTAAGGCTTAGGGTGAGGATAAGGTTTAGGGAAAAGGTTAGGTTTAGGGTAAGGGTTGGGGTAAGGGTTAGGGTAAGGGTAAGAGTTAGGGTAAAGGATAGAGTAATGGTAAGTATAAGGGTAGGGTAAGGATTAGGGTAAGGATTAGGATTAGGTTTAGGGTAAGAATAAGGGTAAGCTAATGGTTAGGATAAGGGTAAGGGTTAGGGTAAAGGTTTTCATTTGTTAAAGCTGAAACGCAGTATGCAATCTGGGACGTCACAGCCAGAGCTGCCTATGGCAAGGTGAGAGAGGAAAAGATGGAGCAGATGTTCTACTCCTATTTTTTTCTTTAGACGTAAATAAAAGTTTGAGCTAATTCGTTATAAGAGTTCCAATTACGTGCTTGGTCATAATGTCTTTTAATATTAAAAGCTGCAGCAAAAGCATGGGAATTTTTGCTTCTAGAAACACCCTAGTTCTGCTATCTGCACTATGCATTCTGTTGAGCTAAAACTGATTAAAAAATAAAAAGAAAAATCACACACACAAAAAAAAAAAAAAAAACACACACCACAGCTACTGCTGCTGCTCTCTTCCTACTTCCTTGTGCTTTGCCCCTACCCTTTCCCAGGTGATTGGGTTTGGGTGCTAGGCGGGGCCAAATGGTATATGAGTCCCAGGCATCCCCTCAGAGAGCTCCTTCTGCTTGGGCTGCTCTTTGGAGTGTTTGTTTTTCCTTCGGTCAGTTGCAGGCTTCTTCAGGTGGATCAGAGTTTATGGACTGATGCGTTTCCAAGTAGCGAGGGGTACGCACATGTTTTTGAGGTAACAGCTAGTAGGATCTTGTAGAATAAACTAATGTAGTACTTGGTGCCTTTATTGCATGCAGTTCTTTATCAGGTGAGTAACTGTTGTGAGTAACTGAAGTCAATGTTACTTTGTGTGTTTGGTATGCAGTGCCTGTGCGGACTATTGCACGAGCTGTGGCTTTCTGACATCTGGCCCAGCAACTACTAAATAAGGGGAGGGGAGAAGCTGAAGAACGACCAAAGGACAAAGCCTGAGAGGAAGACTATGAGCCTTCAGTACGAGCGGCCCCCAGAGGGACCACCGGAGACTGATAACGCCTGCACCAGTGGGAGGGTTTGGATTCTGGGAACTAATTAGAATAACCCTGCCTTTTGTAGAAGTAGTAATGAATATGTATTAGCCTAGCATCATAAAAACCAGCCGCCTGATGTAACTTGTGTGCGTCTTGGTGGAGCAGAGACTCCTGGCGCACCCAGCGCTGCTTGCTTACCTCTATTCCTTTAATAAATCATAAACATTAATTGTAAGCCTATTTGGGACTCGGTCATTTATTACAAGTGGGACCTCCCGATGGGTGGAAGCTGTCGGGATAGCTTGGTATGCTGAGGCGTGGTGCTGCAAGGAGGTTAGTGGTCGGTGGCGCCCTGGGGCAGGCCGAATTGGGAGGGGGCGAGGCGGCGGGTGGTCGGTGGCTTCTGTGGAAAAGGCGCTTGTATGGGGGGCTGCGCATTCAGAGGAACCTTGACAGGCTGCAGATAGGGGCAGGCAGGAACCTTTTGAAGTTCAGGAGAGGGAAATGCCAAGCCCTACCCCTAGGGAGAAACACCTCTGTTTACCAGCACTGGCTAGCTCGATACTGAATAAGCATTTCTTCATGGAAGGGGTGGTTTGCTATTAGAACAGGCTGCCCGGGGAAGTGGTAAGAGACCCGATCCTTAAAAGTATTGAAGAGACATGTGGACATAGCCCGGCAGTCCGGCCTCCGGCAGGGCGGGAGCTGGCTCTTCCGAGCCCCTGTGCTCCGGTCTTGTGCGACGCGTTTGCAAGCAGCACCGGGTTCCGGGTCCGACATCGGACGGTTCAGGGACGGCGATTCCGGGGCCGTCGGCTAGCGGGGGCCGGCTATCGTGTGTCCCGGGGATCCGAATTCAGGGGGCGTGGGGGCCGGCCGTGCAATGAAGCGGGGGGCTGGCGTCCGCCGGCTTCCCAGAGAGCGGGCTTTCGGTGCCGTGCGGTTCGGTGGCCGGCCGTCCCGAAACCCTGGGCACCGGTCTTGTGCTAGAGTCAGCGGGGTCCGGGGCCGACCTCGGCTTCTCGGGGACGGTGGTCCCGCTGTCCAGGTGTCCCGCCTCGGGCGGCGCGGGGCCGGCTGTCCCTAGCAGCTGGGCTCCCAAGAGCTTCTGGGCTCCCAAGCGTCGCCCAAGACCGGATCCCAGAGAATCGGGACGGTCGGCCACACCGGTGCGACTAGCACAAGCGTCTCCCGACAACGGAGCCCAGGGGCTTGCGAGGGTCAGATCCCGCGCCCCGGGATAGAGAAACGGGGAGCGCGGGTTGGCCGGCCGCAGCTTCGCACGGGACCGAACCCCCCGTCTCCGGGACGGCCAGACCCCGAGCCGGCAGACAGCAGCATCCCGCTTCACGGCTCGGCAGGCACCCACGTCGCCCGAGTTCGGACCCACGGGACAGCCGGCACCCGCGCCGCCAGAGGCCGGACACACGGGCCTCGGGATCGCCGTCCCCGAACCGCCCGAAGTCACACACGGTCTCCGGTGCTTCCAGCACACGCATCGCAAAGACCGGAGCCCAGATTATAGGATCAGCCAGCCCCGCGCCGCCCGAGGTCGGACCGGGAACCCGGTGCGCTTGGCACATGTGTCGCCCAAGAACGGCGTCCAGAACCGCGGGATGGCCCTGCGTCACGCAGCCCGAGTTCGGACCCACGGGACAGCCGGCACCCGTGCCGACGGAGGCCGGTCAAGCGGGCCCCGGGACCACCGTCCCCGAGCCTCCCGAGGTCGGACCCGGACCCCGTGTGTTGGGGCTGTCTGAGCTGGAGTCACCTTTTCCCTGCAGCAGCTCACACAGTGCTGTATTCTGCAGTCGTAGCTGGAACAGCACTCGTATCACTCCAGTGTTGTGTCTATTGCTGCATAGTGCTGGCACAGCATCAGGACTCCTTCCAAGCCCCCAAGAGCCAGCAGGCTAGGGGTGGGCAAGTGATGGGGAGGGGACATTGTCGGGGCAGCTGACCTAAACCAACCAAAGGGATATTCCATAACACCTGATGTCACACTCAGCAATAAAAGGGGGGACTCTCGTGGGGGAGGGGGCTGTTCCTCCTGAAAAACCACTACGCGTTTGAGGCCCTGCTTCCCAGGACGTGGCCGAACACCGCTCGCTGATGGGAAGTAGAGAATAATTTTTCCTCTCTCTGTGCTTCCTTGCGGACTTATTGTTTCTTTTGTTTCTTTTTCTCCCCATTCCCTTTCTCTTTAATTAAACCTTTCTTATCTCAAACCTCGAATTCTCTGTGTTGTATTTTCTCCCCCTTCCTCTTTGAGGAGAGGGGGAGTGAGAGAGCGGTTGTGGTGGAGCTCGGCTGCCCACCTGAGTAAAACCACCAGAGTCCTTTCTGGCGCCCAACGTGGGGCTCGAGGGTTGAGATAACAATAGCATTGATTGAAGTATTTACAACTAACATATTGGTAGTCATAATGCTCGGTTTTCTGGTAATACTTTTCTGTGTGGATACGTTGTATGTAGCCCCCTCTCTCTTTACTTTTTTCCTTTACATCCAATGTAACGTCCTCCAATGGTTCTAAATTTCACCCCTGAACAAGTACAAAATCCAAGAAAACTGGTGGAATGTTTGAAAGATGTATGCCCTGATCCTGGCAATACTAGAGAACTCCACCAGCTGGCTGCACTCTGCTGGGGTCTGGCTTACGCCTGTCAGATGTCAATTAACATTGCCCAGCACCCTCAAGGGGATAGGGAGGTTCTTGAATTTGATGATGAGACAGCACACACTGTGACCACCCCAGAGGACCGACCATCTTTGGTATCAGTCGCCCCTGTAGTAAAGACGAAAGAGTGGAAACGGAGATCAGGTCGTTTAATAAGGGAAGAAGCTCCTCCTACGGGTGACGGAGAAGAGGAAAAGGCAAGAGGCTCTAAAGCAGCGTTATCACGGCAACATCACGAAGAAGAGACTGAAATCATAGATGAATCAGAAACTACTCGGTCTCTATCTCTGAGTGAGCTGCGAGAAATACGGAAAGACTTCAGTCGCCTTCCAGGTGAGCACATCTCCACTTGGTTGCTTTGACGCTGGGATAGTGGGGCCAATACCCAACAGCTAGAAGGCAACGAAGCCAAGCAGCTGGGATCCCTTTCTAGAGAAAGGCTCATTGACAGAGCAATTGGAAGAGAGGCACAAGTTATCAGCCTCTGGAGGCGAATTCTAACAGCTGTGATAGAAAGGTATCCCCACAAAGGGGATATTGTCTCCCAAGTAAACAAATGGACACTATGGATAAGGGCCTCCAGCAGCTGAGGGAATTAGCTGTGCTGGAGATGCTTTATAGAGATTTAAACAATGCCCAGGCACCTAAAGACCCCGATGAAGTCCAATGCACAGCGTCCATGTGGCGGAAATTGTACAGGCTGCACCCCCAACACATGCCAGCACACTGGCAGTCATGGGTTGGGACGAGGGCATGGGGAAAACATTGGACAACGTGTCCAATCAACTTCATACATATGAAGAAAATCTTTCTGCCCCAGTACGGGGCTGCATTTCAGCTGTGGAGAGACTGTCCCAACGGTTAGATGAACACATAGCTTCGTCCTCACCTAGACGGAAAAATCTTTCGGCCTTCAAGCACCAGCAGTCCCCGGCTCAAACAAGGGAGAATCGGGACGAACACAGCGAGGTACCTTGTGGTTTTATTTACGTGACCACGGGGAAGATATGAGGAAGTGGGATGGTGAACCGACCTCGGCCCTAGCTGCTCGGGTACGTGAGCTATGGAAAGATACAACAGCAACAAAGAGGGCCCCTAGGAGGATTGCTGCCCCAGTTTCTGTTGAACAGTCCCCCAGAGGCAGTAGAAGGAATAGTATTACTCCTGACCCTGATGAAGAGATTTCTGCTTCACGTTTGGAAGAAATAATTGATAGATACTCCGACCAGGACTAGTGGGGCCCTGCCTCTGGCCAGGTAGAGGAGAGGAACAGCCGGATTTACTGGACTGTGTGGATTCGATGGCCTGGCACACCAGAACCGCAACAATAGAAAGCTTTAGTGGACACAGGCGCACAGTGTACCCTAATGCCGTCAGGCCACCAAGGGGCAGAACCCATCTCTATCTCCGGAGTGACGGGGGGATCCCAAGAGCTAACCATATTGGAAGCTGAAGTGAATCTAACTGGGAATGAGTGGCAAAAGCACCCCATCGTGACTGGCCCAGAGGCTCCGTGCATCCTCGGCATAGACTACCTCAGGAAAGGGTACTTCAAAGATCCAATAGGGTACCGGTGGGCTTTTGGCATAGCTGCCTTGAGCACAGAGAAGATTAAGCAGCCGTCTACCCTGCCTGGTCTCTCACAAGACCCTTCTGCTGTAGGATTGCTGAGGATTGAAGAACAGCAAGTGCCAATTGCCACTACAACTGTGCACCGGCAGCAATATCGCACCAACCGAGACTCCCTGACTTCTCTCCATGAGTTAGTTCACCATCTGGAGAGCCAAGGAGTGATCAGCAAGACTCATTCACCTTTTAACAGTCCTATATGGCCAGTGCGAAAGTCCAATGGCGAGTGGAGGCTAACAGTGGACTATCGGGGCTTGAACGAAGTCACACCACCACTAAGTGCAGTAGTGCCAGACATGCTAGAACTCCAGTACGAACTAGAGGCAAAGGCAGCCAAGTGGTATGCTATATTCGATATTGCTAATGCATTTTTCTCTATCCCTCTAGCTGCAGCATGCAGGCCACAATTTGCTTTCACTTGGAGGGGCATTCAGTATACTTGGAATCGACTGCCCCAGGGGTGGAAACACAGCCCTGCCATCTGCCATGGACTGATCCAGACGACACTGGAACCGGGGAACGCTCCTGAACACCTGCAGTATATCGATGATATCATCATATGGAGTAACACAGCAGAAGTAGTTTTTGGGAAAGGGAAGAAAATAATTCTCCTGAAAGCTGGATTTGCCATTAAACAGAATAAGGTCAAGGGACCTGTTCTTGGTACAGAAGCACAACTTCTCTTGGCCCCACGGCTACCTGTGTTACACTGGATGTTCGAAGAGAAAATCCCCACTACACATCATGCAACCGATGCTACGTGGAGTAAATGGGTAGCGTTAATTACACAGAGGGCTCGAATGGGGAAACCCAACCGCCCGGGAATCCTGGAAGAGATTATGGACTGGCCAGAACACCACTGACTCATGGACGGTGGCAAATGCGCTATGGGGGTGGCTGCGACAACGGAAACAGAACAACTGGCAGCGCAGAGGTAGACCTATCTGGGCTGCTACCCTGTGGCAAGATATTGCTGCCCGGGTAGAAAAACCTGGCTGTAAAGGTACGTCATGTCGATGCCTATATGCCTAAGAATCGTGCTACCGAAGAACATCAGAACAACGAAGAAGTAGATCGAGCTTCAAAAATTGAAATAGCTCAGGTGGACCTGGACTGGGGACGTAAAAGTGAGCTGTCTGTAGCTCCATGGGCTCATGAAACATCAGGACATCTGGGGAGGGGTCCCACATACAGATGGGCTGGTGATCGGGGGGTGGACCTGACCATTGAGGCCATCATACAGGTTATCCATCAGTGTGAGACCTGTGCTGCAATCAAACGAGCCATGAGGGTAAAGTCTCCCTGGAATGGGGGAGATGGCTTGGATTTCGATATGGTGAGGCCTGGCAGATTGACTACTTCGGACCACTTCCACAAACCCGCCAAGGCAAACGGTACATACTCACCATGGTAGAAGCAACTACTGGGTGGCTGGAAACATACCCTGTAAACCATGCCACGGCCCGAAACACTATCTTGGGCCTGGAAAGACAAGTGCTGTGGCGACATGGTACACCGGAGAGAATAGAGTCCGAAAATGGGTGTCACTTCCAAAAAAATTTGATCACTTCCTGAGCCAAGAGACATGGCATTGAATGGGTGTATCACATCCCTTATCACCCACAAGCCTCTGGGAAGGTTGAGAGGTACAATGGACTGTTAAAAACTATGCTGCGAGCATTGGGTGCTGCGACATGGAAACTTTGGGATATAAATCTACCAGAGGCCACTTGGCTAGTTAACAACAGGGGGTCTGAAAGTCGTGCTGGTCCTGCTGAAACAAAACCCCTACACACTGCGGGAGAAGCTAAAGTCCCTGTAGTGCGTGTGGGAAAGTGGATGGGGAAGGCGGTGTGGGTTGCCCCTACCATGGGAAAAGGCAAACCCACTCGTGGGATGGTCTTTGCCCAAGGTCCAGGGTATACCTGGTGGGTGATGCAGAAAGATGGGGATATGAACTGTGTGCCACAAGGAGATTTAACACTGGGAGAAAATTAATCTGTCATCCAAGTAATGTGTTGTAGGAGGACACTGCAGAACCAATGACAGGTCAACTTTGCAAGGAACCGGGCAAGTGCAACAGTGATGTGAGCTAAGCTGGTGCTGGTGTCAAGAAAACCAACTTTGCCTGCCCTGAGTGACCACTTTGACAGATGAAGGCGAAACCATCAACAGTTTTTATGAGCATTTTGGGAAAAGACCTATAGAATAAAGAGAAGTACAGACATAAAAATGCTTCAATGGACAGAAAACTATGGTGATGAGACCATCTATATACTAAACTGTACCTGATTGTGACAGAAATGTTATGGAAGTTGTGTTGGGTCTGTCTGAGGTGGAGTCACCTTTTCCCTGCAGCAGCCTGCACAGTGCACTCTACTCTACACTCGTAGCTGGAACAACACTGAAATCACTCCAGTGTTGTGTCTATTGCTGCACAGTGCTGACCCAGCATCAGGACTCCTTCCAAGTCCCCAAGAGCCAGGCACGGGTGCCGGCTGTCCCGTGGGTCCGAAGTCGGGCTGCGTAACGCACGGCCATCACGCTTCCCAGGGCTCCGGTCTTTGCCAACGCATGTGCCAACCGCACTGCGGTCCCGGTCCGACTTCGGGCGGCTGTCTGTCCCTAGAACCTGTGCTCCGGTCCTGGGCGATGCGTGTAGTAGCCGCACCGGGGTCCGGGTCCGACTTTGGCTTTGTCAGGGGCGGCGGTCCCGGGCTCCAGGTGTCCGGCCTCGGGCGGCGCGGCCGGCTGTCCCGTGTCCCTGGGTTCAGAACTCGGGCGGGTTGGAGGCCGACTGTGCCGTGAAGCTGGAGGCTGCTGTCTGCCGGCTCGGGGTCTGGCCGTCCCGGAGACAGGGGGGTTCGGACCCGTGCGAAGCTGCGGCCGGCCTACCCACGCTCCCCGTTTCTCTATCCCGGGGCGCGGGATCTGACCCTCGCAAGCCCCTGGGCTCCGTTGTCGGGAGACGCTTGTGCTAGTCGCACCGGTGTGGCCGACCGTCCCGATTCTCTGGGATCCGGTCTTGGGCGACGCTTGGGAGCCCAGAAGCTCTTGGGAGCCCAGCTGCTAGGGACAGCCGGCCCCGCGCCGCCCGAGGCGGGACACCTGGACAGCGGGACCGCCGTCCCCGAGAAGTCGAGGTCGGCCCCGGACCCCGCTGACTCTAGCACAAGACCGGTGCCCAGGGTTTCGGGACGGCCGGCCACCGAACCGCACGGCACCGAAAGCCCGCTCTCTGGGAAGCCGGCGGACGCCAGCCCCCCGCTTCATTGCACGGCCGGCCCCCACGCCCCCTGAATTCGGATCCCCGGGACACGAGATAGCCGGCCCCCGCTAGCCGACGGCCCCGGAATCGCCGTCCCCGAACCGTCCGATGTCGGACCCGGCACCCGGTGCTGCTTGCAAACGCGTCGCACAAGACCGGAGCACAGGGGCTCGGAAGAGCCAGCTCCCGCCCTGCCGGAGGCCCGACTCCCGGGCTATGTCCACATGTCTCTTCAATACTTTTAAGGATCGGGTCTCTTACCACTTCCCCGGGCAGCCTGTTCTAATAGCAAAGCACCCCTTCCATGAAGAAATGCTTATTCAGTATCGAGTTAGCCAGTGCTGGTAAACAGAGGTGTTTCTCCCTAGGGGTAGGGCTTGGCATTTCCCTCTCCTGAACTTCAAAAGGTTCCTGCCTGCCCCTATCTGCAGCCTGTCAAGGTTCCTCTGAATGCGCAGCCCCCCATACAAGCGCCTTTTCCACAGAAGCCACCGACCACCCGCCGCCTCGCCCCCTCCCAATTCGGCCTGCCCCAGGGCGCCACTGACCACCAACCTCCTTGCAGCACCACGCCTCAGCATCCCGAGCTATCCCGACAGCTTCCACCCATCGGGAGGTCCCAGTTGTAATAAATGACCGAGTCCCAAATAGGCTTACAATTAATGTTTATGATTTATTAAAGGAATAGAGGTAAGCAAACAGCGCTGGGTGCGCCAGGAGTCTCTGCTCCACCAAGACGCACACAAGTTACATCAGGCGGCTGGTTTTTATGATGCTAGGCTAATACATATTCATTACTACTTCTACAAAAGGCAGGGTTATTCTAATTAGTTCCCAGAATCCAAACCCTCCCACTGGTGCAGGCGTTATCAGTCTCCGGTGGTCCCTCTGGGGGCCGCTCGTACTGAAGGCTCGTAGTCTTCCTCCCAGGCTTTGTCCTTTGGTCGTTCTTCAGCTTCTCCCCTCCCCTTATTTAGTAGTTGCTGGGCCAGATGTCAGAAAGCCACAGCTCGTGCAATAGTCCGCACAGGCACTGCATACCAAACACACAAAGTAACATTGACTTCAGTTACTCACAACAGTTACTCACCTGATAAAGAACTGCATGCAATAAAGGCAAGTACTACATTAGTTTATTCTAACAGATCCTACTAGCTGTTACCTCAAAAAGATGTGCGTACCCCTCGCTACTTGGAAACGCATCAGTCCATAAACTCTGATCCACCTGAAGAAGCCTGCAACTGACCGAAGGAAAAACAAACACCCCAAAGAGCAGCCCAAGCAGAAGGAGCTCTCTGAGGGGATGCCTGGGACTCATATACCATTTGGCCCCGCCTAGCACCCAAACCCAATCACCTGGGAAAGGGTAGGGGCAAAGCACAAGGAAGTAGGAAGAGAGCAGCAGCAGTAGCTGTGGTGTGTGTTTTTTTTTTTTTTTGTGTGATTTTTCTTTTTATTTTTTAATCAGTTTTAGCTCAACTGCATGCATAGTGCAGACAAGAGAACTAGGGTGTTTCTAGAAGCAAAAATCCCCATGCTTTCGCTACAGCTTTCAATATTAAAAGACATTATGACCAAGCAAGTAATTGGAACTCTTCCAACCGGAATTAGCTCAAGCTTTTATTTACGTATAAAGAAAAAACTAGGAGTAGAACATCTGCTCCATCTTTTCCTCTCACCTTGCCATAGGCAGCTCTGGCTGTGACGTCCCCGATTGCATACTGCGTTTCAGCTTTAACAAATGAAAACCTTTACCGTAACCCTTATCCTAACCATTAGCTTACCCTAACCATTACCCTTACCCTAATTCTTACCCTACCCTTTCCCTAATCTGAATCCGAACCCTAACCCTAGTACTCTCACCCTAACCCTTACACTAACGCTAACCACAACCCCCAACCCCTTAACCCTAACCCCTCACCCTTTCCCTAAGTCTTTAAACCTACCCCTAACTCTAACCCTCTAAGCCTAACCCTAAACCACTAACCCTAACAATAACCCCCAACCCTCACCCGAAACCCTAACTCTAGCCCCAGTCCTAGCCCCTAACCGTAGCTCCCGAGAACTACATCTCCCGGTATGCTCTGGTCATTCAACATGGTCTCCCGGAAGTCCCGAGTCCGACAACTACATTTCCCGGCATTCTCTGGGTACGCAACATGGCCTCCCGGAAGTCCGGTGTCCCGAGAACTACATCTCCCGGTATGCTCTGGGCACACAACATGGCCTCCCGGAAGTCCCGAATCCGACAACTACATTTCCCGGCATACTCTGGGTACGCAACATGGCCTCCCGGAAGTCCGGAGTCCCGAGAACTACATCTCCCGGCATGCTCTGGGCACACAACATGGCCTCCCAGTGCCGGAAAACTACACCTACCAGCATTCCCCGTACAGCCAGCATGGCCAATCACAGGCCGAGCGCTCGAGAACTGCATTTACCAGCACTCACTGGAACCCTCACCGCCCTTACAAAAAAAGCCTCAAGCCCTAACATCCAAAAAAACCTCAAAACCCCTACAGACCTAACCCAAACTATTTACCACACTAAACCCCTGAAGACCTATGCCTAAAACCCCTAACCCAAAATCTTAGGATGCTCAAAACCCAAACCCAACCCAAAACGTTGGGAATGCTCCAAGCCCTAGCCCAAAAACTTAGGGCGCTCCAAACCCTAACCCCAAAACATTAAGACGCAAAAAACCCTAACCCAAAAACTTAGGGTAATACACCAAAAATGTTTGTTCATTGTCTTTTGTATTATAAAAACAAGGAGTTCTGTTTGAGGAGGTTGTGTGATGATGCCTATTGGAACTTTCCCTTCGTGTAAAGGTGTATGCCACAGAGCATCATTAAAAACAATTGCGGGGCTCCTGAATTTTGAAAAATCAAACTAGAAGTTTTCAACACTCCAGCATCAATCAGCATTGGCTCTACAGTAGAACACAGACATAAAAGGGGATCAAAGGTTGGGTGAGAAATGTCACAGGTCTTTATGCCTTCCCAAATCCTGCCTTAGTTTAGTTATTTCCATCCTGGCAAAGCAGAGACGCATTCGGTGGCTCAGTAATATGCTCTAGGTTGTTTTCAAAAAAAAACCTAGAGGCAAAAGCACACCCACCTTATCCATGAGAATTTGTATCAGCCTGGTAGAGGTAAGCCACCAGGATTCCCCCAAACATGGAAAAAAGTCACTGGGATGGTGGGCAACACAACCCCATGGCTACCATGGCAACACAACCCTATGGTTGCCATAGCAACAGTGTAATGGTCCCTATAGCAACGTGGCCTTGTGTTGCCATGGCAACCATGGTTTTCTGATGCCATAGGGGTTGTGTCGCCATGATAACCATGGGGTTGTATTGCTATGGCAACAATGAGGTTGCGTTTCCATGGTAACCACAGGGATGGGATGCCATGGCAACCATGGGGTTGTGTTGCCATGGCAACCATGAGGTTGTGTTTCCATGGTAACCATAGGGATGGGATGCCATGGCAACCATGGGGTTGTGTTGCCATGGCAACATGGGGTTGTCTTTCCATGGTAACCATGGGGTTGTGTTTCCATGGCAACCATGGGGTTGTGTTTCCATGGCAACCATGGGGTTGTGTTTCCATGGTAACCATGGGGTTGTGTTTCCATGGCAACCTTGGGGTTGTGTTTCCATGGCAACCTTGGGGTTGTGTTGCCATGGCAACATGGGGTTGTGTTTCCATGGAAACCATGGGGTTTTGTTTCCATGGCAACCATGAAATTCTATTGCCATGGTAACCATGGGGTTGTGTTGCCATGGTAACCATGAAGTTGTGTTGCCATGGTAACCATGGGGTTGTGTTGTCATGGTAACCATGGGGTCGTGTTTCCATGGCAACCTTGGGGTTGTGTTGCCATGGCAACATGGGGTTGTGTTTCCATGGAAACCATGGGGTTTTGTTTCCATGGCAACCATGAAATTCTATTGCCATGGGAACCATGGGGTTGTGTTGCCATGGTAACCATGAAGTTGTGTTGCCATGGTAACCATGGGGTTGTGTTTCCATGGTAACCATGGGGTTTGTGTTGCCATGGCAAACATGGGGTTTTGTTTCCATGGTAACCATGGGGTTTGTGTTGCCATGGCAAACATGGGGTATTGTTTCCATGGTAATCAAGGGGTTGTGTTGCCATGGTAACCATGGGGTTGTGTTTCCATGGCAACCATGTGGTTGTGTTACCGTGGTAACCATGGGGTTGTATTTCCATGGACACAATGGGGTTGTATTTCCATGGTAACCATAGGGTTGTGTTGCCATGGAAACCATGGGATGGTGTTGCAATGGAAACCATGGGGTTGTGTTGCCATGGCAAACATGGGCTTCTGTTTCCATGGCAACCATGTGGTTGTGTTCTCTTGGTAACCATGGGGTTGTGTTGCCATGGGAACCATCGCATTTTGTTGCCATGGCAACCATGGGGTTGTGTTGCCATGGAAACCATGGGGTTGTCTTTCCATGGCAACCATGGCTTTGTGTTGCCATGGTAAATATAGGGTTCTGTTTTCATGGTAACCATGGGGTTGTGTTGCCATGGTAACCATGGGCTTGTGTTGCCATGGTAACCATAGGGTTGTGTTCTCATGGTAACCATGGGGTTGTGTTGCCATGGGAACCATCGCATTTTATTGCCATGTCAACCATGGGGATGTGTTGCCATGATAATTATGGGGTTGTCTTTCCATGGCAAGCATGGGGTTTTGTTGCCATGCTAACCATAAGGTTGTGTTGCCAAGGTAAGTATGGGGTTGTGTTGCCATGGCAACCATGGAGTCGTGTTTCCATGGTAACCATGGGGTTGTGTAGCCATGGTAACCATGTGGTTGTGTTGCCATGGCAACCATGGGGTTTTGTTTCCATGGCAGCCATAGGGTTGTGTTGCCATGGTAACCACGGGGTTGTGTTTCCATGGTAACCACGGGGTTGTGTTGCCATGGTAACCATGGGGATGGGTTACCATGGCAAACACGTGGTTTAGTTACCATGGAAACCATCGGGTTGTGTTGCCATGGCTACCATGGTGTTTTCTTTACATGGTAACCATGGGGTTGTGTTGCCATGGCACCCATGGGGTTGTGTTGCCATGGCAACCATCGCGTTTAGTTTCCACGGTAACCACGGGATTGTGTTGCCATGGCAACCATGGGATTGTGTTTCCATGGCAACCATGGTGCTGTGTTGCCATGGCAACCATGGAGTTGTGTTGCCATGGTAACCATGTGGTTGTGTTGCCATGGTAACCATAGGGTTGAGTTCTCATGGTAACCATGGGGTTGTGTTGCCATGGCAACCATCGTGTTTTTAGCCATGGTAACCATGGGGTTTTGTTGCCATGGTAACCATGGGGATGTGTTGCCATGGCAACCATGGGGTTGTGTTGCCATGGTAACCATCGTTTTTTCTTGCCATGGCAACCATGGAGTTGTGTTGCCATGGTAACCATGGGGTTGTTTTTCCATGGCCACCATGGGGTTGTTTTTCCATGGTAACCATGGGGTTGTGTTGCCATGGCAACCATGGGGTTTTGTTTCCATGGCAGCCATAGGGTTGTGTTACCATGGCAACCACGGGGTTGTGTTTCCATGGTAACCATGAAGTTGTGTTGCCATGCTAACCACGGGGTTGTGTTGCCATGGCAACCATGCGGTTGTTTTTCTATGGCAACCATGGGGTTGTGTTGCCCTGGTAACCATGGGGTTGTGCTGCCATGGCAACCATGGGGTTTTGTTTCCATGGCTACCATGGTTTGTGTTGCCATGGTAACCATGGGGTTGTGTTTCCATGGCAACCATGGTGTTGTGTTGCCATGTTAACCATGGGGTTGTGTTGCCATGGCAACCACGGGGTTTTGTTGCAATGGCAACCATGGGATTTTGTTGCCATGGAAACCATGCGGATAGGTTACCATGGTGATCATGGGGTTTTGTTACCATGTCAACCATGAGGTTGTGTTGCCATGGTAACCATGGTGTTGTGTTTCCATGGGAATCATGGGGTTGTGTTGCCATGGCAACCATGGGGTTCTGTTTCCATGGCAACCATGGGGTTGTGTTGCCCTGGTAACCCTGGGGTTCTGTTGCCATGGCAACCATCGCGTTTTGTTGCCATGGCAACCATGGGGTTGTGTTGCCATGGTAACAATGGTGTTGTGTTGCCATGGTAAGCATGGGGTTGTGTAGCCATGGTAACCTTGGGTTGTGTTGCCATGGAACCATGGTGTTGTGTTTCCAAGGCAACCATGTGGTTGTGTTGCCATGGTAACCATGGTGTTGTGTTGCCATGGCAACCATTGTTTTGTCTTGCCATGGCAACCATGGTTTTCTGTTGCCATGGTAACTATGGGTTTGTGTTGCCATGATAACCAGGGGGTTGTGTTGCCGTGAAAACCATGGGGTTGTGTTGTTATGATAACCATGTGGTTGTGTTGCCATGGTAAATATAGGGTTGTGTTTTCATGGTAACCATGTGGTTGTGTTGCCATTGTAACCATGGGGTTGTGTTGCTATGGTAACCATAGGGTTGTGTTCCCATGGTAACCATGGGGTTGTGTTGCCATGGCAACATGGGGTTGTGTTTCCATGGCAAGCATGGGGTTGTGTTGCCATGGTAACTATGTGGTTGTGTTGCTATGGTAACCATGCGGTTGTGTTGCCATGGTAACCATGGGGTTGTGTTGCCAAGGTAAGTATGGGGTTGTGTTGCCACGGGAACCATGGGATTTTGTTTCCATGGCAGCCATAGGGTTGTGTTACCATGGCAACCACGGGGTTGTGTTTCCATGGTAACCATGGGGTTGTGTTGCCATGCTAACCACAGGGTTGTGTTTCCATGGCAACCATGGGGTTGTCTTGCCATCCTAACCGCGGGGTTGTGTTGCCATGGCAACCATGGGGTTGTGTTTCCATGGCAATCATGGGGTTGTGTTGCCATGGTAACCATTTTGTTGTGTTGCCATGGTAACCATGGGGATGGGTTACCATGGCAACCACGTGGTTTAGTTACCATGGAAACCATCGGGTTGTGTTGCCATGGCTACCATGGTATTTTCTGTACATGGTAACCATGGGGTTGTTTTTCCATGACAACCATGTGTTTTTTTTGCCATGGCAACCATGGGGTTGTGTTGCCATGGAAACCATGGGCTTGTGTTGCTATGGTAACCATGGGGCTGTGATTCCATGGCCAACATGTGGTTGTGTTGCCATGGTAACCATGGGGTTGGGTTGACATGGCAAGCATGGGGTTTTGTTGTCATGGGAACCAGCTGTTGTTTAGCCACGGTAACCACGGGGTTGTGTTGCCATGGCAACCATGGGGTTTTGTTTCCAAGGCAACCATGGGGTTGTGTCGCCATGGTAACCATAAGGTTGTGTTCTCATGGCAACCATGGTTTTCTGTTGCCATGGAAACCATGGGCTTGTGTTTCCATGGTAACCATGGGGATGGGTTACCATGGCAACCACGGGGTTTAGTTACCATGGAAACCATCGGGTTGTGTTGCCATGGCTACCATGGTGTTTTCTTTACATGGTAACCATGGGGTTGTGTTGCCATGGTAACCATGGGGTTGTGCTGCCATGGAAACAATGGGGTTCTGTTTCCATGGCTACCGTGGTTTGTGTTGCCATGGTAACCATGGGGTTGTGTTTCCATGGCACCCATGGGGTTGTGTTGCCATGGCAACCATCGCGTTTAGTTTCCACGGTAACCACGGGATTGTGTTGCCATGGCAACCATGGGATTGTGTTTCCATGGAAACCATGGGGTTGTGTTGCCATGGTAACCATGTGGTTTTGTTATACGTGAAACCCATGGGGTAGTGTTGCCATGGTAACTATAGGGTTGTGTTGTCATGGTAACCATGGGGATGATATTCCATTGAAACCATTTCTTTTTGTTGCCAGGATAATCATGGTTTTGTGTTGGTATGGCAACCATGGGGTTGTGTTTCCATGGTAACCGTAGGGTTGTGTTGTCATGATAAGAATGGGTTTGTGTTGCCATTGTAACCATGTGTTTGTGTATCCAGGGTAAACAATGTTTTGTGTTGCCATGACAACTATGGTTTTCTGTTGCCATAGCAACCATGGGGTTGTGTTGCAATGGCAACCATAGGGTTGATGTGTTTTGGGGTCTCAGTAGGGTTTAGTTGGGTTTTCCGTGGTCATCATGGTGGAAAAGGGTAAATTGTGGGTTTTGGAGAACATCTGGTAGGTTTAGGGGGACTTTTGGGGCAGATTCATGTTTTTTTTTTTCATGTTTTTTGGGGTTTTCTTCTGTTTTTTGGGTTGGTCCCGTTCTTTTTTGGGGTGTTTTTGAGGTGTTTGGGGGTCTCCGTTGGGTTTTGTTGGGTTCTTGGTCATCATGGTGGAAAAGGGTAAATTGTGGGTTTTGGAGAACATCAGGTGAGTTTAAGGATTTTTTGGGGGTGAATCTATGGTTTTGGGGGATTTCTTCTTTTTTTTTTTTTTTTTTTTTTTTTTTTTTTTTTTTTTTAGGGTTTACTTCTGTTTTTGGGGTGGTCCTGTTCTTTTTTTAGGTGTTTCCTTGGGTTTTCAGTTGTCATCGTGGTGGAAAAGGGTAAATTGCGGGTTTTGGAGAACATCAGGTAGGTTTAGGGCGGGTTTGGGGTGCATCTATGGCATTTGGGGTTTTCTTCTTTTTTTTTGGGGGTGAACCTGTTCTTTTTTGGGGTGGTTTTGACGTGTTTTGGGGTCTCTGTGGGGTTTCGTTGTGTTTCCCGTTGTCATCATCGTGGAAAATGGTTAATTGTGGGTTTTGGAGAATATCATGTAGGTTAAGGGGGACTTTTGGGGTGGATCTATGGCTTTTGGATTTTCTTTCGTTTTTGGGGGTGATCCTGTTCTTATTTGGGGTGTTTATGACGTGTTTTGTGGTCTCCGTTGGGATTTGTTGGGTTCCTAATGGGTTTTATGGTGGTCGGGAGTGGACTTTGGGATTTGGAGAACATCAGGTAGGTTTAGGGGGACATTTGGGGTGGATCTATGGTTTTGGTTTTTTCTTGAGTTTTCTGGGGTGATCCTGTTCTTGTTTGGGGTGGTTTTGACGTGTTTTGTGGTCTCCGTTGTGTTTTGTTGGGTTCTTGTTGGTTATCATGGTGAATGGGAGTGATATGTGGGATTTGGAGAAGGTCAGGTGAGTTTAGGGTGGATTTTTGGGGAAATTCATGGTTTTTGTTTTTTTTTTTTTCTTCACGTCTAGTTCTTTTTTGGGGTGTTTTTGCTGTGTTTTGGGGTCTCTGTTGGGTTTTGTTGGGTTTTCCGTTGTCATCATAGTGGAAAATGGTAAATTGTGGGTTTTGGAGAACATCATGTAGGTTAAGGGGGACTTTTGGGGTGGATCTATGGCTTTTGGATTTTCTTTCGTTTTTGGGGGTGATCCTGTTCTTATTTGGGGTGTTTATGACGTGTTTTGTGGTCTCCGTTGGGATTTGTTGGGTTCCTAATGGGTTTTATGGTGGTCGGGAGTGGACTTTGGGATTTGGAGAACATCAGGTAGGTTTAGGGGGACATTTGGGGTGGATCTATGGTTTTGGTTTTTTCTTGAGTTTTCTGGGGTGATCCTGTTCTTGTTTGGGGTGGTTTTGACGTGTTTTGTGGTCTCCGTTGTGTTTTGTTGGGTTCTTGTTGGTTATCATGGTGAATGGGAGTGATATGTGGGATTTGGAGAAGGTCAGGTGAGTTTAGGGTGGATTTTTGGGGAAATTCATGGTTTTTGTTTTTTTTTTTTTTCTTCACGTCTAGTTCTTTTTTGGGGTGTTTTTGCTGTGTTTTGGGGTCTCTGTTGGGTTTTGTTGGGTTTTCCGTTGTCATCATAGTGGAAAATGGTAAATTGTGGGTTTTGGAGAACATCATGTAGGTTAAGGGGGACTTTTGGGGTGGATCTATGGCTTTTGGATTTTCTTTCGTTTTTGGGGTTGATCCTGTTCTTTTTTGCGGTGTTTTTAACTTGTTTTGGGGTCTCCGTTGGGTTTCTTTGGGTTTTCCGTTGTCATCATGGTGAAAAAGTGTAAATTGTGGGGTTTGAAGAACATCACGTAAATTTTGGGGCACTTTTCGGGCAGATTCAAAGTTTTTGTTTTTTTCTTTTTTTCTGGGGGGGTGATCCCGTTCTTTTTTGGGAAGTTTTTGAGTTGTTTTGGGGTCTCCGTTAGGTTTTGTTGGGTTCTCGTTGGTCATCATGGTGGAAAAGGGTAAAAAGGGTAAATTATGGGTTTTGGAGAACATCAGGTGAGTTTAAGGATTTTTTGGGGGGTGAATCTATGGTTTTGGGGGATTTTTTTTTTTTTTTTTTTAGGGTTTTCTTCTGTTTTTGGGGTGCTCCCGTTCTTTTTTGGGGTGTTTTTGACATGTTTTGCGGTTTCCGTTGGGTTTGGTTGGGTTCTTGTTGGTCATTATGTTAAATAGGAGTGGACTTTGGGATTTGGAGAACATCAGGTAGGTTTAGGGTGGGTTTGGGGTGCATCTATGGTATTTGGGTTTTTCTTCTGCTTTTTTTGGGGTGACCTGTTCTTTTTTGAGGTGTTTTTACTGTGTTTTGGGGTCTCCGTGTGGTTTTGTTGGGTTTTCCGTTGTCATCATAGTGGAAAATGGTAAATTGTGGGTTTTGGAGAACATCATGTAGGTTAAGGGGGACTTTTGGGGTGGATCTATTGCTTTTGGCTTTTCTTTCTTTTTTGGGGGTGATCCTGTTCTTTTTTGGGATGTTTTTGAGGTGTTTTGGGGTCTCCGTTGTGTTTCGTTGAGTTTTCTGTGGTCATCATGGTGGAAAAGGGTAAATTTTGGGATTTAGAGAACATCAGATAGGTTTAGGGTGGTTTTGGGGTGCATCTATGGTTTTTGGGGTTTTCTTCTGTTTTGTGTTGGGGTGATCCTGTTCTTTTTTGTGGTGTTTTTGAGGTGTTTGGGGGTCTCCGTTGGGTTTCTTTGGGTTTTCCGTTGTCATCATGGTGAAAATTGTAATTTGTGTGGTTTGAAGAACATCACGTTAATTTAGGGGCACTTTTCAGGCAGATTCAGTTTTTGGGTTTTTCTTTTTTTTGGGGGGGGTGATCCCGTTCTTTTTTGGGGTGTTTTTGACTTGTTTTGGGGTCTCCGTTGGCTTTCGTTGGGTTTTCCGTGGTCATCATAGTGGAAAGTGTAAATTGTGGGTTTTGGAGAACATCAGGTGAGTTTAAGGTTTTTTTGGGGGTGAATCTATGGTTTTGGGGGATTTCTTCTGTTTTTTAGGGTTTTCTTCTGTTTTTGGGGTGGTTCCGTTCTTTTTTGGTGTGTTTTTGACGTGTTTTGAGGTTTCTGTTGTTTTTTTTTCGGTTCTTGTTGGTCATTATGTTAAATAGGAGTGGATTGTGGGTTTTGGAGAACATCAGGTAGATTTAAAGGTTTTTTGTTGTGAAATCGTTTTTTTTTTTTTGTTTGTTTTTTAGGATCTGGGTTGATTTTTGTGTTTTTTGTGATTTGTGTTCTCATGGTAACCATGGGGTTGTGTTGCCATGGCAACCATCGCGTTTTTAGCCATGGTAACCATGGGGTTTTGTTGCCATGGTAACCATGGGGATGTGTTGCCATGCAACCATGCGGTTGTGTTGCCATGGTAACCATCGTTTTTTCTTGCCATGGCAACCATGGAGTTGTGTTGCCATGGTAACCATGGGGTTGTTTTTCCATGGCCACCATGGGGTTGTTTTTCCATGGTAACCATGGGGTTGTGTTGCCATGGCAACCATGGGGTTTTGTTTCCATGGCAGCCATAGGGTTGTGTTACCATGGCAACCACGGGGTTGTGTTTCCATGGTAACCATGAAGTTGTGTTGCCATGCTAACCACGGGGTTGTGTTGCCATGGCAACCATGCGGTTGTTTTTCTATGGCAACCATGGGGTTGTGTTGCCCTGGTAACCATGGGGTTGTGCTGCCATGGCAACCATGGGGTTTTGTTTCCATGGCTACCATGGTTTGTGTTGCCATGGTAACCATGGGGTTGTGTTTCCATGGCAACCATGGTGTTGTGTTGCCATGTTAACCATGGGGTTGTGTTGCCATGGCAACCACGGGGTTTTGTTGCAATGGCAACCATGGGATTTTGTTGCCATGGAAACCATGCGGATAGGTTACCATGGTGATCATGGGGTTTTGTTACCATGTCAACCATGAGGTTGTGTTGCCATGGTAACCATGGTGTTGTGTTTCCATGGGAATCATGGGGTTGTGTTGCCATGGCAACCATGGGGTTCTGTTTCCATGGCAACCATGGGGTTGTGTTGCCCTGGTAACCCTGGGGTTCTGTTGCCATGGCAACCATCGCGTTTTGTTGCCATGGCAACCATGGGGTTGTGTTGCCATGGTAACAATGGTGTTGTGTTGCCATGGTAAGCATGGGGTTGTGTAGCCATGGTAACCTTGGGTTGTTTTGCCATGGAACCATGGTGTTGTGTTTCCAAGGCAACCATGTGGTTGTGTTGCCATGGTAACCATGGTGTTGTGTTGCCATGGCAACCATTGTTTTGTCTTGCCATGGGAACCATGGTTTTCTGTTGCCATGGTAACTATGGGTTTGTGTTGCCATGATAACCAGGGGGTTTTGTTGCCATGAAAACCATGGGGTTGTGTTGTTATGATAACCATGTGGTTGTGTTGCCATGGTAAATATAGGGTTGTATTTTCATGGTAACCATGGGGTTGTGTTGCCATTGTAACCATGGGGTTGTGTTGCTATGGTAACCATAGGGTTGTGTTCCCATGGTAACCATGGGGTTGTGTTGCCATGGCAACCATCGCATTTTGTTGCCATGTCAACCATTGGGAGGCGTTGCCATGGTAACCATGGGGTTGTGTTTCCATGGCCACCATGGGGTTGTTTTTCCATGGTAACCATGGGGTTTTGTTGCCATGGCAACCATGGGGTTTTGTTTCCATGGCAGCCATAGGGTTGTGTTACCATGGCAACCACGGGGTTGTGTTTCCATGGTAACCATGAAGTTTTGTTGCCATGCTAACCACGGGGTTGTGTTGCCATGGCAACCATGCGGTTGTGTTTCCATGGCAAGCATGGGGTTGTGTTGCCATGCTAACCATGGGGTTGTGTTGCCAAGGTAAGTATGGGTTGTGTTGCCATGGCAACCATGGGGTCGTGTTGCCATGGTAACCATGGGGTTGTGTTGCCACGGGAACCATGGGATTTTGTTTCCATGGCAGCCATAGGGTTGTGTTACCATGGCAACCACGGGGTTGTGTTTCCATGGTAACCATGGGGTTGTGTTGCCATGCTAACCACAGGGTTGTGTTGCCATGGCAACCATGGGGTTGTCTTGCCATCCTAACCGCGGGGTTGTGTTGCCATGGCAACCATGGGGTTGTGTTGCCATGGTAACCATTTTGTTGTGTTGCCACGGTAACCATGGGGATGGGTTACCATGGCAACCACGTGGTTTAGTTACCATGGAAACCATCGGGTTGTGTTGCCATGGCTACCATGGTATTTTCTGTACATGGTAACCATGGGGTTGTTTTTCCATGACAACCATGTGGTTTTTTTGCCATGGCAACCATGGGGTTGTGTTGCCATGGAAACCATGGGCTTGTGTTGCTATGGTAACCATGGGGCTGTGATTCCATGGCCAACATGTGGTTGTGTTGCCATGGTAACCATGGGGTTGGGTTGACATGGCAAGCATGGGGTTTTGTTGTCATGGGAACCAGCTGTTGTTTAGCCACGGTAACCACGGGGTTGTGTTGCCATGGCAACCATGGGGTTTTGTTTCCAAGGCAACCATGGGGTTGTGTCGCCATGGTAACCATAAGGTTGTGTTCTCATGGCAACCATGGTTTTCTGTTGCCATGGAAACCATGGGCTTGTGTTTCCATGGTAACCATGGGGTTGTGTTTCCATGGTAACCATGGGGATGGGTTACCATGGCAACCACGGGGTTTAGTTACCATGGAAACCATCGGGTTGTGTTGCCATGGCTACCATGGTGTTTTCTTTACATGGTAACCATGGGGTTGTGTTGCCATGGTAACCATGGGGTTGTGCTGCCATGGAAACAATGGGGTTCTGTTTCCATGGCTACCGTGGTTTGTGTTGCCATGGTAACCATGGGGTTGTGTTTCCATGGCACCCATGGGGTTGTGTTGCCATGGCAACCATCGCGTTTAGTTTCCACGGTAACCACGGGATTGTGTTGCCATGGCAACCATGGGATTGTGTTTCCATGGAAACCATGGGGTTGTGTTGCCATGGTAACCATGTGGTTTTGTTATACGTGAAACCCATGGGGTAGTGTTGCCATGGTAACTATAGGGTTGTGTTGTCATGGTAACCATGGGGATGATATTCCATTGAAACCATTTCTTTTTGTTGCCAGGATAATCATGGTTTTGTGTTGGTATGGCAACCATGGGGTTGTGTTTCCATGGTAACCGTAGGGTTGTGTTGTCATGATAAGAATGGGTTTGTGTTGCCATTGTAACCATGTGTTTGTGTATCCAGGGTAAACAATGTTTTGTGTTGCCATGACAACTATGGTTTTCTGTTGCCATAGCAACCATGGGGTTGTGTTGCAATGGCAACCATAGGGTTGATGTGTTTTGGGGTCTCAGTAGGGTTTAGTTGGGTTTTCCGTGGTCATCATGGTGGAAAAGGGTAAATTGTGGGTTTTGGAGAACATCTGGTAGGTTTAGGGGGACTTTTGGGGCAGATTCATGTTTTTTTTTTTCATGTTTTTTGGGGTTTTCTTCTGTTTTTTGGGTTGGTCCCGTTCTTTTTTGGGGTGTTTTTGAGGTGTTTGGGGGTCTCCGTTGGGTTTTGTTGGGTTCTTGGTCATCATGGTGGAAAAGGGTAAATTGTGGGTTTTGGAGAACATCAGGTGAGTTTAAGGATTTTTGGGGGGTGAATCTATGGTTTTGGGGGATTTCTTCTGTTTTTTTTTTTTTTTTTTTTTTTTTTTTTTTTTTTTTTTTAGGGTTTACTTCTGTTTTTGGGGTGGTCCTGTTCTTTTTTTAGGTGTTTCCTTGGGTTTTCAGTTGTCATCGTGGTGGAAAAGGGTAAATTGCGGGTTTTGGAGAACATCAGGTAGGTTTAGGGCGGGTTTGGGGTGCATCTATGGCATTTGGGGTTTTCTTCTTTTTTTTTGGGGGTGAACCTGTTCTTTTTTGGGGTGGTTTTGACGTGTTTTGGGGTCTCTGTGGGGTTTCGTTGTGTTTCCCGTTGTCATCATCGTGGAAAATGGTTAATTGTGGGTTTTGGAGAATATCATGTAGGTTAAGGGGGACTTTTGGGGTGGATCTATGGCTTTTGGATTTTCTTTCGTTTTTGGGGGTGATCCTGTTCTTATTTGGGGTGTTTATGACGTGTTTTGTGGTCTCCGTTGGGATTTGTTGGGTTCCTAATGGGTTTTATGGTGGTCGGGAGTGGACTTTGGGATTTGGAGAACATCAGGTAGGTTTAGGGGGACATTTGGGGTGGATCTATGGTTTTGGGTTTTTCTTGAGTTTTCTGGGGTGATCCTGTTCTTGTTTGGGGTGGTTTTGACGTGTTTTGTGGTCTCCGTTGTGTTTTGTTGGGTTCTTGTTGGTTATCATGGTGAATGGGAGTGATATGTGGGATTTGGAGAAGGTCAGGTGAGTTTAGGGTGGATTTTTGGGGAAATTCATGGTTTTTGTTTTTTTTTTTTTTCTTCACGTCTAGTTCTTTTTTGGGGTGTTTTTGCTGTGTTTTGGGGTCTCTGTTGGGTTTTGTTGGGTTTTCCGTTGTCATCATAGTGGAAAATGGTAAATTGTGGGTTTTGGAGAACATCATGTAGGTTAAGGGGGACTTTTGGGGTGGATCTATGGCTTTTGGATTTTCTTTCGTTTTTGGGGTTGATCCTGTTCTTTTTTGCGGTGTTTTTAACTTGTTTTGGGGTCTCCGTTGGGTTTCTTTGGGTTTTCCGTTGTCATCATGGTGAAAAAGTGTAAATTGTGGGGTTTGAAGAACATCACGTAAATTTTGGGGCACTTTTCGGGCAGATTCAAAGTTTTTGTTTTTTTCTTTTTTTTTGGGGGGGTGATCCCGTTCTTTTTTGGGAAGTTTTTGAGTTGTTTTGGGGTCTCCGTTAGGTTTTGTTGGGTTCTCGTTGGTCATCATGGTGGAAAAGGGTAAAAAGGGTAAATTATGGGTTTTGGAGAACATCAGGTGAGTTTAAGGTTTTTTTGGGGGGTGAATCTATGGTTTTGGGGGATTTTTTTTTTTTTTTTTTTTAGGGTTTTCTTCTGTTTTTGGGGTGCTCCCGTTCTTTTTTGGGGTGTTTTTGACATGTTTTGCGGTTTCCGTTGGGTTTGGTTGGGTTCTTGTTGGTCATTATGTTAAATAGGAGTGGACTTTGGGATTTGGAGAACATCAGGTAGGTTTAGGGTGGGTTTGGGGTGCATCTATGGTATTTGGGTTTTTCTTCTGCTTTTTTGGGGGTGACCTGTTCTTTTTTGAGGTGTTTTTACTGTGTTTTGGGGTCTCCGTGTGGTTTTGTTGGGTTTTCCGTTGTCATCATAGTGGAAAATGGTAAATTGTGGGTTTTGGAGAACATCATGTAGGTTAAGGGGGACTTTTGGGGTGGATCTATTGCTTTTGGCTTTTCTTTCTTTTTTGGGGGTGATCCTGTTCTTTTTTGGGATGTTTTTGAGGTGTTTTGGGGTCTCCGTTGTGTTTCGTTGAGTTTTCTGTGGTCATCATGGTGGAAAAGGGTAAATTTTGGGATTTAGAGAACATCAGATAGGTTTAGGGTGGTTTTGGGGTGCATCTATGGTTTTTGGGGTTTTCTTCTGTTTTGTGTTGGGGTGATCCTGTTCTTTTTTGTGATGTTTTTGAGGTGTTTGGGGGTCTCCGTTGGGTTTCTTTGGGTTTTCCGTTGTCATCATGGTGAAAATTGTAATTTGTGTGGTTTGAAGAACATCACGTTAATTTAGGGGCACTTTTCAGGCAGATTCAGTTTTTGGGTTTTTCTTTTTTTTGGGGGGGGTGATCCCGTTCTTTTTTGGGGTGTTTTTGACTTGTTTTGGGGTCTCCGTTGGCTTTCGTTGGGTTTTCCGTGGTCATCATAGTGGAAAGTGTAAATTGTGGGTTTTGGAGAACATCAGGTGAGTTTAAGGTTTTTTTTGGGGTGAATCTATGGTTTTGGGGGATTTCTTCTGTTTTTTAGGGTTTTCTTCTGTTTTTGGGGTGGTTCCGTTCTTTTTTGGTGTGTTTTTGACGTGTTTTGAGGTTTCTGTTGTTTTTTTTTCGGTTCTTGTTGGTCATTATGTTAAATAGGAGTGGATTGTGGGTTTTGGAGAACATCAGGTAGATTTAAAGGTTTTTTGTTGTGAAATCGTTTTTTTTTTGTTTGTTTGTTTTTTGGGATCTGGGTTGATTTTTGTGTTTTTTGTGTTTTGTGTTCTCATGGTAACCATGGGGTTGTGTTGCCATGGCAACCATCGCGTTTTTAGCCATGGTAACCATGGGGTTTTGTTGCCATGGTAACCATGGGGATGTGTTGCCATGGCAACCATGCGGTTGTGTTGCCATGGTAACCATCGTTTTTTCTTGCCATGGCAACCATGGAGTTGTGTTGCCATGGTAACCATGGGGTTGTTTTTCCATGGCCACCATGGGGTTGTTTTTCCATGGTAACCATGGGGTTGTGTTGCCATGGCAACCATGGGGTTTTGTTTCCATGGCAGCCATAGGGTTGTGTTACCATGGCAACCACGGGGTTGTGTTTCCATGGTAACCATGAAGTTGTGTTGCCATGCTAACCACGGGGTTGTGTTGCCATGGCAACCATGCGGTTGTTTTTCTATGGCAACCATGGGGTTGTGTTGCCCTGGTAACCATAGGGTTGTGCTGCCATGGCAACCATGGGGTTTTGTTTCCATGGCTACCATGGTTTGTGTTGCCATGGTAACCATGGGGTTGTGTTTCCATGGCAACCATGGTGTTGTGTTGCCATGTTAACCATGGGGTTGTGTTGCCATGGCAACCACGGGGTTTTGTTGCAATGGCAACCATGGGATTTTGTTGCCATGGAAACCATGCGGATAGGTTACCATGGTGATCATGGGGTTTTGTTACCATGTCAACCATGAGGTTGTGTTGCCATGGTAACCATGGTGTTGTGTTTCCATGGGAATCATGGGGTTGTGTTGCCATGGCAACCATGGGGTTCTGTTGCCATGGCAACCATTGGGTTGTGTTGCCCTGGTAACCCTGGGGTTCTGTTGCCATGGCAACCATCGCGTTTTGTTGCCATGGCAACCATGGGGTTGTGTTGCCATGGTAACAATGGTGTTTTGTTGCCATGGTAAGCATGGGGTTGTGTAGCCATGGTAACCTTGGGTTGTGTTGCCATGGAACCATGGTGTTGTGTTTCCAAGGCAACCATGTGGTTGTGTTGCCATGGTAACCATGGTGTTGTGTTGCCATGGCAACCATTGTTTTGTCTTGCCATGGCAACCATGGTTTTCTGTTGCCATGGTAACTATGGGTTTGTGTTGCCATGATAACCAGGGGGTTGTGTTGCCGTGAAAACCATGGGGTTGTGTTGTTATGATAACCATGTGGTTGTGTTGCCATGGTAAATATAGGGTTGTGTTCCCATGGTAACCATGGGGTTGTGTTGCCATGGCAACCATCGCATTTTGTTGCCATGTCAACCATTGGGAGGCGTTGCCATGGTAACCATGGGGTTGTGTTTCCATGGCCACCATGGGGTTGTTTTTCCATGGTAACCATGGGGTTATGTTGCCATGGCAACCATGGGGTTTTGTTTCCATGGCAGCCATAGGGTTGTGTTACCATGGCAACCACGGGGTTGTGTTTCCATGGTAACCATGAAGTTTTGTTGCCATGCTAACCACGGGGTTGTGTTGCCATGGCAACCATGCGGTTGTGTTTCCATGGCAAGCATGGGGTTGTGTTGCCATGCTAACCATGGGGTTGTGTTGCCAAGGTAAGTATGGGTTGTGTTGCCATGGCAACCATGGGGTCGTGTTGCCATGGTAACCATGGGGTTGTGTTGCCACGGGAACCATGGGATTTTGTTTCCATGGCAGCCATAGGGTTGTGTTACCATGGCAACCACGGGGTTGTGTTTCCATGGTAACCATGGGGTTGTGTTGCCATGCTAACCACAGGGTTGTGTTGCCATGGCAACCATGGGGTTGTCTTGCCATCCTAACCGCGGGGTTGTGTTGCCATGGTAACCATTTTGTTGTGTTGCCACGGTAACCATGGGGATGGGTTACCATGGCAACCACGTGGTTTAGTTACCATGGAAACCATCGGGTTGTGTTGCCATGGCTACCATGGTATTTTCTGTACATGGTAACCATGGGGTTGTTTTTCCATGACAACCATGTGGTTTTTTTGCCATGGCAACCATGGGGTTGTGTTGCCATGGAAACCATGGGCTTGTGTTGCTATGGTAACCATGGGGCTGTGATTCCATGGCCAACATGTGGTTGTGTTGCCATGGTAACCATGGGGTTGGGTTGACATGGCAAGCATGGGGTTTTGTTGTCATGGGAACCAGCTGTTGTTTAGCCACGGTAACCACGGGGTTGTGTTGCCATGGCAACCATGGGGTTTTGTTTCCAAGGCAACCATGGGGTTGTGTCGCCATGGTAACCATAAGGTTGTGTTCTCATGGCAACCATGGTTTTCTGTTGCCATGGAAACCATGGGCTTGTGTTTCCATGGTAACCATGGGGTTGTGTTGCCATGGTAACCATGGGGATGGGTTACCATGGCAACCACGGGGTTTAGTTACCATGGAAACCATCGGGTTGTGTTGCCATGGCTACCATGGTGTTTTCTTTACATGGTAACCATGGGGTTGTGTTGCCATGGTAACCATGGGGTTGTGCTGCCATGGAAACAATGGGGTTCTGTTTCCATGGCTACCGTGGTTTGTGTTGCCATGGTAACCATGGGGTTGTGTTTCCATGGCACCCATGGGGTTGTGTTGCCATGGCAACCATCGCGTTTAGTTTCCACGGTAACCACGGGATTGTGTTGCCATGGCAACCATGGGATTGTGTTTCCATGGAAACCATGGGGTTGTGTTGCCATGGTAACCATGTGGTTTTGTTATACGTGAAACCCATGGGGTAGTGTTGCCATGGTAACTATAGGGTTGTGTTGTCATGGTAACCATGGGGATGATATTCCATTGAAACCATTTCTTTTTGTTGCCAGGATAATCATGGTTTTGTGTTGGTATGGCAACCATGGGGTTGTGTTTCCATGGTAACCGTAGGGTTGTGTTGTCATGATAAGAATGGGTTTGTGTTGCCATTGTAACCATGTGTTTGTGTATCCAGGGTAAACAATGTTTTGTGTTGCCATGACAACTATGGTTTTCTGTTGCCATAGCAACCATGGGGTTGTGTTGCAATGGCAACCATAGGGTTGATGTGTTTTGGGGTCTCAGTAGGGTTTAGTTGGGTTTTCCGTGGTCATCATGGTGGAAAAGGGTAAATTGTGGGTTTTGGAGAACATCTGGTAGGTTTAGGGGGACTTTTGGGGCAGATTCATGTTTTTTTTTTTCATGTTTTTTGGGGTTTTCTTCTGTTTTTTGGGTTGGTCCCGTTCTTTTTTGGGGTGTTTTTGAGGTGTTTGGGGGTCTCCGTTGGGTTTTGTTGGGTTCTTGGTCATCATGGTGGAAAAGGGTAAATTGTGGGTTTTGGAGAACATCAGGTGAGTTTAAGGATTTTTGGGGGGTGAATCTATGGTTTTGGGGGATTTCTTCTGTTTTTTTTTTTTTTTTTTTTTTTTTTTTTTTTTTTTTTTAGGGTTTACTTCTGTTTTTGGGGTGGTCCTGTTCTTTTTTTAGGTGTTTCCTTGGGTTTTCAGTTGTCATCGTGGTGGAAAAGGGTAAATTGCGGGTTTTGGAGAACATCAGGTAGGTTTAGGGCGGGTTTGGGGTGCATCTATGGCATTTGGGGTTTTCTTCTTTTTTTTTGGGGGTGAACCTGTTCTTTTTTGGGGTGGTTTTGACGTGTTTTGGGGTCTCTGTGGGGTTTCGTTGTGTTTCCCGTTGTCATCATCGTGGAAAATGGTTAATTGTGGGTTTTGGAGAATATCATGTAGGTTAAGGGGGACTTTTGGGGTGGATCTATGGCTTTTGGATTTTCTTTCGTTTTTGGGGGTGATCCTGTTCTTATTTGGGGTGTTTATGACGTGTTTTGTGGTCTCCGTTGGGATTTGTTGGGTTCCTAATGGGTTTTATGGTGGTCGGGAGTGGACTTTGGGATTTGGAGAACATCAGGTAGGTTTAGGGGGACATTTGGGGTGGATCTATGGTTTTGGTTTTTTCTTGAGTTTTCTGGGGTGATCCTGTTCTTGTTTGGGGTGGTTTTGACGTGTTTTGTGGTCTCCGTTGTGTTTTGTTGGGTTCTTGTTGGTTATCATGGTGAATGGGAGTGATATGTGGGATTTGGAGAAGGTCAGGTGAGTTTAGGGTGGATTTTTGGGGAAATTCATGGTTTTTGTTTTTTTTTTTTTCTTCACGTCTAGTTCTTTTTTGGGGTGTTTTTGCTGTGTTTTGGGGTCTCTGTTGGGTTTTGTTGGGTTTTCCGTTGTCATCATAGTGGAAAATGGTAAATTGTGGGTTTTGGAGAACATCATGTAGGTTAAGGGGGACTTTTGGGGTGGATCTATGGCTTTTGGATTTTCTTTCGTTTTTGGGGTTGATCCTGTTCTTTTTTGCGGTGTTTTTAACTTGTTTTGGGGTCTCCGTTGGGTTTCTTTGGGTTTTCCGTTGTCATCATGGTGAAAAAGTGTAAATTGTGGGGTTTGAAGAACATCACGTAAATTTTGGGGCACTTTTCGGGCAGATTCAAAGTTTTTGTTTTTTTCTTTTTTTTTGGGGGGGTGATCCCGTTCTTTTTTGGGAAGTTTTTGAGTTGTTTTGGGGTCTCCGTTAGGTTTTGTTGGGTTCTTGTTGGTCATCATGGTGGAAAAGGGTAAAAAGGGTAAATTATGGGTTTTGGAGAACATCAGGTGAGTTTAAGGTTTTTTTGGGGGGTGAATCTATGGTTTTGGGGGATTTTTTTTTTTTTTTTTTTTTTTAGGGTTTTCTTCTGTTTTTGGGGTGCTCCCGTTCTTTTTTGGGGTGTTTTTGACATGTTTTGCGGTTTCCGTTGGGTTTGGTTGGGTTCTTGTTGGTCATTATGTTAAATAGGAGTGGACTTTGGGATTTGGAGAACATCAGGTAGGTTTAGGGTGGGTTTGGGGTGCATCTATGGTATTTGGGTTTTTCTTCTGCTTTTTTGGGGGTGACCTGTTCTTTTTTGAGGTGTTTTTACTGTGTTTTGGGGTCTCCGTGTGGTTTTGTTGGGTTTTCCGTTGTCATCATAGTGGAAAATGGTAAATTGTGGGTTTTGGAGAACATCATGTAGGTTAAGGGGGACTTTTGGGGTGGATCTATTGCTTTTGGCTTTTCTTTCTTTTTTGGGGGTGATCCTGTTCTTTTTTGGGATGTTTTTGAGGTGTTTTGGGGTCTCCGTTGTGTTTCGTTGAGTTTTCTGTGGTCATCATGGTGGAAAAGGGTAAATTTTGGGATTTAGAGAACATCAGATAGGTTTAGGGTGGTTTTGGGGTGCATCTATGGTTTTTGGGGTTTTCTTCTGTTTTGTGTTGGGGTGATCCTGTTCTTTTTTGTGGTGTTTTTGAGGTGTTTGGGGGTCTCCGTTGGGTTTCTTTGGGTTTTCCGTTGTCATCATGGTGAAAATTGTAATTTGTGTGGTTTGAAGAACATCACGTTAATTTAGGGGCACTTTTCAGGCAGATTCAGTTTTTGAGTTTTTCTTTTTTTTGGGGGGGGTGATCCCGTTCTTTTTTGGGGTGTTTTTGACTTGTTTTGGGGTCTCCGTTGGCTTTCGTTGGGTTTTCCGTGGTCATCATAGTGGAAAGTGTAAATTGTGGGTTTTGGAGAACATCAGGTGAGTTTAAGGTTTTTTTGGGGGTGAATCTATGGTTTTGGGGGATTTCTTCTGTTTTTTAGGGTTTTCTTCTGTTTTTGGGGTGGTTCCGTTCTTTTTTGGTGTGTTTTTGACGTGTTTTGAGGTTTCTGTTGTTTTTTTTTTCGGTTCTTGTTGGTCATTATGTTAAATAGGAGTGGATTGTGGGTTTTGGAGAACATCAGGTAGATTTAAAGGTTTTTTGTTGTGAAATCGTTTTTTGTTTGTTTGTTTGTTTGTTTTTTAGGATCTGGGTTGATTTTTGTGTTTTTTTCTGATTTTTTTTGGTTTCTTCATTAGGTTTTGTTGGGTTCTTGTTTGTCATTATGATGAATGGGTGTGGATTGTCGGTTTTGGAGAAGATCAGGTGAGTTTAGGGTGGTTTTGGGGGGAAAGTCATGGTTTTTCTTTTCTTTACTTTTTTTTTTTTCTTCAAGACTAGTTCTTTTTTGGGGTGTTTTTGACGTGTTTTTGGGTCTCCGTTGGGTTCTGTTGGGTTTCCATTGGGATTTATGGTGTTTGGGAGTGGATTGTCCATTTAGGAGAACATCAGGTAGGTTTATGGTTTTTTGGGGGGGTTAAATCACATTTTTTCTTCTGATCCGGTTTGCTTTTTGGGTGTTTTTGACATGTTTTGGGTTTTCCGTTGCGTTTTGTTGAGTTCCTAATGGGTTTTATGGTGGTTGGGAGTGGACTTTGGGATTTGGAGAACATCAGGTAGGTTTAGGGTGGTTTTGGAATTGGATCGGTGCTTTTTGGGGATTTTCTTCCAGTTTTGGGGGTGATCCCGTTCTTTTTTGGGGTGTTTTTGACTTGTTTTGGGGTCTCCGTTGGCTTTCGTTGGGTTTTCCGTGGTCATCATAGTGGAAAGTGTAAATTGTGGGTTTTGGAGAACATCAGGTTGGTTTAGGGGGACTTTTGGGGCAGATTCATGGTTTTTGGGGTTTTCTTCTGTTGTTTTGGGTTGGTCCCGTTCTTTTCTGGGAAGTTTTTGAGGTGTTTTGTGGTCTCCCTTGGGTTTTGTTGTGTTCTCTTTGGTCATCATGGTGGAAAAGTGTAAATTGTGGGTTTTGGAGAACATCAGGTGAGGTTAAGATTTTTTTGGGTGAATCTATGGTTTTGGAGAATTTCTTCTGTGTTTTTTTTTTTTTTTTAGTGTTTTCTTCTGTTTTTGGGGTGGTCCCGTTCTTTTTTTTTTTTTGACGTGTTTTGGGGTTTCCATTGAGTTTCGTTGGGTTCTAGTTGGTCATGATGGTGAATGGGAGTGAAATGTGGGATTTGGAGAAGATCACGTGAGTTTAGGGTGGTTTTGTGGGGAAATTCATGTTTTTTTTTTTTTTTTTTTTCTTCACGTCTAGATCTTTTTTGGGGTGTTTTTGACGTGTTTTGGGGTTCTCCGTTGGGTTTTGTTGGGTTTCCATTGGGTTTTCTGGTGGTTTGGAGTGGATTGTCCATTTAGGAGAACATCAGGTAGGTTTAAGGTTTTTTTTGGGTTTAAATCACGTTTTTTCTTCTGATCGGGTTCGCTTTTGGGGTGTTTATGATGTGTTTTAGGTTTTCCGTTGCATTTTGTTGAGTTCCTAATGGGTTTTATGGTGGTTGGGAGTGGACTTTGGGATTTGGAGAACATCAGGTAGGTTTAGGGTGGTTTTGGGATTGGATCCGTGCTTTTTGGGGATTTTCTTCCAGTTTTGGGTGTGATCCCGTTCTTTTTTGGGGGTGTTTTTGACGTGTTTTGGGTTCTCCATTGGGTTTTAGTTGGGTTCTTGTTGGTGATCATGGTGGAAAAGGGTAAATTGTGGGTTTTGGAGAACATCAAGTAGGTTTAGGGGGACTTTTGGTGTGGATCTATGGCTTTTGGGGTTTTCTTTCGTTTTTGGTGGTGATCCTGTTCTTTTTTGGGGTGTTTTTAACTTGTTTTGGGGTCTCCGTTGGGTTTTGTTGGTTTCTCGTTGGTTGTTAAGTTAAATGGGAGTGAATTGTGGGTTTTGGAGAAGATCAGGTGAGTTTAGGGTGGTATTGGGGGAAAATTCATGGTTTTATTTATTTTTTATTTATTTATATATATTTTTTCTCTTCACATCTAGTTCTTTTTTGGGGTGTTTTTGACGTGTTGTGGGGTGTCCTTTGGGTTTTGTTGGGTTTCCATTGAGTTTTCTGGTGTTTGGGAGTGGATTGTCCGTTTAGGAGAACATCAGGTAGGTTTAAGGTTTTTTTGGGGGGTTTAATCACGTTTTTTCTTCTGATCGGGTTCACTTTTGGGGTGTTTTTGATGTGTTTTCTGTTTTCCGTTGCGTTTCGTTGAGTTCCTAATGGGTTTTATGGTGGTTGGGAGTGGACTTTGGTATTTGGAGAACATCAGGTAGGTTTAGGTTGGTGTTGGGGTGGATCTACGTCTTTAGGGGATTTTCTTCAAATTTTCGGGGTGATCCTGTTCTTTTTTGGGGTGTTTTTGAGGTGTTTTGGGGTGTCCGTTGGGTTTCGTTGGCTTCTCGTTGTTTGTTAAGGTAAATGGGAGTGGATTGTGGCTTTTGGAGAAGATCAGGTGAGTTTAGGGTGGTTTTGGGGGGAAATTCATAGTTTTTGTTTTTTTCCTCTTCTGTTCCAGTTCTTTTTTGGGGTGTTTTTGACGTGTTTTGTGGTCTCCGTTGGGTTTGTTTGGGTTCTTGTTTGTCATTATGTTAAATAGGAGTGGATTGTGTTTTTTGGAGAACATCAGGTAGGTTTCAGGGGCTTTTTGGTGTGAAATCATGGCTTTTTTTTTTTTTTTTTTTTTTTTTTTTTAGGATCTCGGTTGATTTTGCTGTGGTTTTGAGGTGTTTTGGGGTCTTCATTGGGTTTCGTTGGGTTCTTGTTGGTCATGATGGTGAATGGGAGTGAAATGTGGGATTTGGAGAAGATCAGGTGAGTTTAGGGTGGTTTTGTGGGGAAATTCATGGTTTTTCTTTTCTTTATTTTTTTTTTTTTTCTTCCAGACTAGTTCTTTTTTGGGGTGTTTTTGATGTGTTTTTGGGTCTCCGTTGTTTTTTTTTGGGTTTCCATTGGGATTTATGGTGGTTGGGAGTGGATTGTCCATTTAGGAGAACATCAGGTAGGTTTATGTTTTTTTTGGGGGGTTAAATCACGTTTTTTCTTCTGATCTGGTTTGCTTTTTGGGTGTTTTTGACATGTTTTGGGTTTTCCGTTGCGTTTTGTTGAGTTCCTATTGTGTTTTATGGTGGTTGGGAGTGGACTTTGGTATTTGGAGAACATCAGGTAGGTTTAGGTTGGTGTTGGGGTGGATCTACGTCTTTAGGGGATTTTCTTCAAATTTTCGGGGTGATCCTGTTCTTTTTTGGGGTGTTTTTGAGGTGTTTTGGGGTGTCCGTTGGGTTTCGTTGGCTTCTCGTTGTTTGTTAAGGTAAATGGGAGTGGATTGTGGCTTTTGGAGAAGATCAGGTGAGTTTAGGGTGGTTTTGGGGGGAAATTCATAGTTTTTGTTTTTTTCCTCTTCTGTTCCAGTTCTTTTTTGGGGTGTTTTTGACGTGTTTTGTGGTCTCCGTTGGGTTTGTTTGGGTTCTTGTTTGTCATTATGTTAAATAGGAGTGGATTGTGTTTTTTGGAGAACATCAGGTAGGTTTCAGGGGCTTTTTGGTGTGAAATCATGGCTTTTTTTTTTTTTTTTTTTTTTTTTTTTAGGATCTCGGTTGATTTTGCTGTGGTTTTGAGGTGTTTTGGGGTCTTCATTGGGTTTCGTTGGGTTCTTGTTGGTCATGATGGTGAATGGGAGTGAAATGTGGGATTTGGAGAAGATCAGGTGAGTTTAGGGTGGTTTTGTGGGGAAATTCATGGTTTTTCTTTTCTTTATTTTTTTTTTTCTTCCAGACTAGTTCTTTTTTGGGGTGTTTTTGATGTGTTTTTGGGTCTCCGTCGTTTTTTTTTGGGTTTCCATTGGGATTTATGGTGGTTGGGAGTGGATTGTCCATTTAGGAGAACATCAGGTAGGTTTATGTTTTTTTTGGGGGGTTAAATCACGTTTTTTCTTCTGATCTGGTTTGCTTTTTGGGTGTTTTTGACATGTTTTGGGTTTTCCGTTGCGTTTCGTTGAGTTCCTATTGTGTTTTATGGTGGTTGGGAGTGGACTTTGGGATTTGGAGAACATGAGGTCGGTTTAGGGTGGTTTTGGGGTGGTTCTATGGTTTTGGGGGATTTTCTTCCAGTTTTGGGTGTGATCCCTTTCTTGTTTGGGGGTGTTTTGACGTGTTTTGGGGTCTCCATTGGGTTTTAGTTGGGTTCTTGTTGGTGATCATGGTGAAAAAGGGTAAATTGTGGGTTTTGGAGAACATCGGGTAGGTTTAGTGGGCCTTTTGGTGTGGATCTATGGCTTTTGAGGTTTTCTTTCCTTTTTTTCGGTTAATCCTGTTCTTTTTTGGGGTTTTATTGACGTGTTTTGGGGTCTCCGTTGGGTTTCGTTGGTTCTCATTGGTCGTTAAGTTAAATGGGAGTGGATTGTGAGTTTTGGAGAAGATCAGGTGGGTTTAGGGTGGTTTTAGGGGGAAATTCATAGTTTGTTTTTTTTTTTTTCTTTTTTTTTTTCTTCTGATCCAGTTCTTTTTTGGGGTGTTTTTTTAGGTGTTGTGGGGTCTCCTTTTGGTTTTGTTGGGTTTTCATTGAGTTTTCTGGTGTTTGGGAGTGGATTGTCCATTTAGGAGAACATCAGGTAGGTTTAAGGTTTTTTTTGGGGGTTAAATCAATTTTTTTCTTTTGATCGGGTTCACTTTTGGGGTGTTTTTGACGTGTTTTGTGTTTTACGTTGCGTTTCGTTGAGTTCCTAATGGGTTTTATGGTGGTTGGGAGTGGACTTTGGGATTTGGAGAACATCAGGTAGGTTTAGGGTGGTTTTGGAATTGGATCGGTGCTTTTTGGGGATTTTCTTCCAGTTTTGGGGGTGATCCCGTTCTTTTTTGGGGTGTTTTTGACTTGTTTTGGGGTCTCCGTTGGCTTTCGTTGGGTTTTCCGTGGTCATCATAGTGGAAAGTGTAAATTGTGGGTTTTGGAGAACATCAGGTTGGTTTAGGGGGACTTTTGGGGCAGATTCATGGTTTTTGGGGTTTTCTTCTGTTGTTTTGGGTTGGTCCCGTTCTTTTCTGGGAAGTTTTTGAGGTGTTTTGTGGTCTCCCTTGGGTTTTGTTGTGTTCTCTTTGGTCATCATGGTGGAAAAGTGTAAATTGTGGGTTTTGGAGAACATCAGGTGAGGTTAAGATTTTTTTGGGTGAATCTATGGTTTTGGAGGATTTCTTCTGTGTTTTTTTTTTTTTTTTAGTGTTTTCTTCTGTTTTTGGGGTGGTCCCGTTCTTTTTTTTTTTTTTTTTTTTTTTTTTTTGACGTGTTTTGGGGTTTCCATTGAGTTTCGTTGGGTTCTAGTTGGTCATGATGGTGAATGGGAGTGAAATGTGGGATTTGGAGAAGATCAGGTGAGTTTAGGGTGGTTTTGGGGGGAAATTCATGTTTTTTTTTTTTTTTTTTTTCTTCACGTCTAGATCTTTTTTGGGGTGTTTTTGACGTGTTTTGGGGTTCTCCGTTGGGTTTTGTTGGGTTTCCATTGGGTTTTCTGGTGGTTTGGAGTGGATTGTCCATTTAGGAGAACATCAGGTAGGTTTAAGGTTTTTTTTGGGTTTAAATCACGTTTTTTCTTCTGATCGGGTTCGCTTTTGGGGTGTTTATGATGTGTTTTAGGTTTTCCGTTGCATTTTGTTGAGTTCCTAATGGGTTTTATGGTGGTTGGGAGTGGACTTTGGGATTTGGAGAACATCAGGTAGGTTTAGGGTGGTTTTGGGATTGGATCCGTGCTTTTTGGGGATTTTCTTCCAGTTTTGGGTGTGATCCCGTTCTTTTTTGGGGGTGTTTTTGACGTGTTTTGGGTTCTCCATTGGGTTTTAGTTGGGTTCTTGTTGGTGATCATGGTGGAAAAGGGTAAATTGTGGGTTTTGGAGAACATCAAGTAGGTTTAGGGGGACTTTTGGTGTGGATCTATGGCTTTTGGGGTTTTCTTTCGTTTTTGGTGGTGATCCTGTTCTTTTTTGGGGTGTTTTTAACTTGTTTTGGGGTCTCCGTTGGGTTTTGTTGGTTTCTCGTTGGTCGTTAAGTTAAATGGGAGTGAATTGTGGGTTTTGGAGAAGATCAGGTGAGTTTAGGGTGGTATTGGGGGAAAATTCATGGTTTTATTTATTTTTTATTTATTTATATATATTTTTTCTCTTCACATCTAGTTCTTTTTTGGGGTGTTTTTGACGTGTTGTGGGGTGTCCTTTGGGTTTTGTTGGGTTTCCATTGAGTTTTCTGGTGTTTGGGAGTGGATTGTCCGTTTAGGAGAACATCAGGTAGGTTTAAGGTTTTTTTGGGGGGTTTAATCACGTTTTTTCTTCTGATCGGGTTCACTTTTGGGGTGTTTTTGATGTGTTTTCTGTTTTCCGTTGCGTTTCGTTGAGTTCCTAATGGGTTTTATGGTGGTTGGGAGTGGACTTTGGTATTTGGAGAACATCAGGTAGGTTTAGGTTGGTGTTGGGGTGGATCTACGTCTTTAGGGGATTTTCTTCAAATTTTCGGGGTGATCCTGTTCTTTTTTGGGGTGTTTTTGAGGTGTTTTGGGGTGTCCGTTGGGTTTCGTTGGCTTCTCGTTGTTTGTTAAGGTAAATGGGAGTGGATTGTGGCTTTTGGAGAAGATCAGGTGAGTTTAGGGTGGTTTTGGGGGGAAATTCATAGTTTTTGTTTTTTTCCTCTTCTGTTCCAGTTCTTTTTTGGGGTGTTTTTGACGTGTTTTGTGGTCTCCGTTGGGTTTGTTTGGGTTCTTGTTTGTCATTATGTTAAATAGGAGTGGATTGTGTTTTTTGGAGAACATCAGGTAGGTTTCAGGGGCTTTTTGGTGTGAAATCATGGCTTTTTTTTTTTTTTTTTTTTTTTTTTTTTAGGATCTCGGTTGATTTTGCTGTGGTTTTGAGGTGTTTTGGGGTCTTCATTGGGTTTCGTTGGGTTCTTGTTGGTCATGATGGTGAATGGGAGTGAAATGTGGGATTTGGAGAAGATCAGGTGAGTTTAGGGTGGTTTTGTGGGGAAATTCATGGTTTTTCTTTTCTTTATTTTTTTTTTTTTTCTTCCAGACTAGTTCTTTTTTGGGGTGTTTTTGATGTGTTTTTGGGTCTCCGTTGTTTTTTTTTGGGTTTCCATTGGGATTTATGGTGGTTGGGAGTGGATTGTCCATTTAGGAGAACATCAGGTAGGTTTATGTTTTTTTTGGGGGGTTAAATCACGTTTTTTCTTCTGATCTGGTTTGCTTTTTGGGTGTTTTTGACATGTTTTGGGTTTTCCGTTGCGTTTTGTTGAGTTCCTATTGTGTTTTATGGTGGTTGGGAGTGGACTTTGGGATTTGGAGAACATGAGGTCGGTTTAGGGTGGTTTTGGGGTGGTTCTATGGTTTTGGGGGATTTTCTTCCAGTTTTGGGTGTGATCCCTTTCTTGTTTGGGGGTGTTTTGACGTGTTTTGGGGTCTCCTTTGGGTTTTAGTTGGGTTCTTGTTGGTGATCATGGTGAAAAAGGGTAAATTGTGGGTTTTGGAGAACATCGGGTAGGTTTAGTGGGCCTTTTGGTGTGGATCTATGGCTTTTGAGGTTTTCTTTCCTTTTTTTCGGTTAATCCTGTTCTTTTTTGGGGTTTTATTGACGTGTTTTGGGGTCTCCGTTGGGTTTCGTTGGTTCTCATTGGTCGTTAAGTTAAATGGGAGTGGATTGTGAGTTTTGGAGAAGATCAGGTGGGTTTAGGGTGGTTTTAGGGGGAAATTTATAGGTTTTTTTTTTTCTTTCTTTTTTTTTTTCTTCTGATCCAGTTCTTTTTTGGGGTGTTTTTTTAGGTGTTGTGGGGTCTCCTTTTGGTTTTGTTGGGTTTTCATTGAGTTTTCTGGTGTTTGGGAGTGGATTGTCCATTTAGGAGAACATCAGGTAGGTTTAAGGTTTTTTTTGGGGGTTTAATCAATTTTTTTCTTTTGATCGGGTTCACTTTTGGGGTGTTTTTGACGTGTTTTGTGTTTTACGTTGCGTTTCGTTGAGTTCCTAATGGGTTTTATGGTGGTTGGGAGTGGACTTTGGGATTTGGAGAACATCAGGTAGGTTTAGGGTGGTTTTGGAATTGGATCGGTGCTTTTTGGGGATTTTCTTCCAGTTTTGGGGGTGATCCCGTTCTTTTTTGGGGTGTTTTTGACTTGTTTTGGGGTCTCCGTTGGCTTTCGTTGGGTTTTCCGTGGTCATCATAGTGGAAAGTGTAAATTGTGGGTTTTGGAGAACATCAGGTTGGTTTAGGGGGACTTTTGGGGCAGATTCATGGTTTTTGGGGTTTTCTTCTGTTGTTTTGGGTTGGTCCCGTTCTTTTCTGGGAAGTTTTTGAGGTGTTTTGTGGTCTCCCTTGGGTTTTGTTGTGTTCTCTTTGGTCATCATGGTGGAAAAGTGTAAATTGTGGGTTTTGGAGAACATCAGGTGAGGTTAAGATTTTTTTGGGTGAATCTATGGTTTTGGAGGATTTCTTCTGTTTTTTTTTTTTTTTTTTTTTTTTTTTTTTTAGTGTTTTCTTCTGTTTTTGGGGTGGTCCCGTTCTTTTTTTTTTTTTTTTTTTTTTTTTTTGACGTGTTTTGGGGTTTCCATTGAGTTTCGTTGGGTTCTAGTTGGTCATGATGGTGAATGGGAGTGAAATGTGGGATTTGGAGAAGATCACGTGAGTTTAGGGTGGTTTTGTGGGGAAATTCATGTTTTTTTTTTTTTTTTTTTTCTTCACGTCTAGATCTTTTTTGGGGTGTTTTTGACGTGTTTTGGGGTTCTCCGTTGGGTTTTGTTGGGTTTCCATTGGGTTTTCTGGTGGTTTGGAGTGGATTGTCCATTTAGGAGAACATCAGGTAGGTTTAAGGTTTTTTTTGGGTTTAAATCACGTTTTTTCTTCTGATCGGGTTCGCTTTTGGGGTGTTTATGATGTGTTTTAGGTTTTCCGTTGCATTTTGTTGAGTTCCTAATGGGTTTTATGGTGGTTGGGAGTGGACTTTGGGATTTGGAGAACATCAGGTAGGTTTAGGGTGGTTTTGGGATTGGATCCGTGCTTTTTGGGGATTTTCTTCCAGTTTTGGGTGTGATCCCGTTCTTTTTTGGGGGTGTTTTTGACGTGTTTTGGGTTCTCCATTGGGTTTTAGTTGGGTTCTTGTTGGTGATCATGGTGAAAAAGGGTAAATTGTGGGTTTTGGAGAACATCAAGTAGGTTTAGGGGGACTTTTGGTGTGGATCTATGGCTTTTGGGGTTTTCTTTCGTTTTTGGTGGTGATCCTGTTCTTTTTTGGGGTGTTTTTAACTTGTTTTGGGGTCTCCGTTGGGTTTTGTTGGTTTCTCGTTGGTCGTTAAGTTAAATGGGAGTGAATTGTGGGTTTTGGAGAAGATCAGGTGAGTTTAGGGTGGTATTGGGGGAAAATTCATGGTTTTATTTATTTTTTATTTATTTATATATATTTTTTCTCTTCACATCTAGTTCTTTTTTGGGGTGTTTTTGACGTGTTGTGGGGTGTCCTTTGGGTTTTGTTGGGTTTCCATTGAGTTTTCTGGTGTTTGGGAGTGGATTGTCCATTTAGGAGAACATCAGGTAGGTTTAAGGTTTTTTTTGGGTGTTAAATCACGTTTTTTCTTCTGATCGGGTTCACTTTTGGGGTGTTTTTGATGTGTTTTCTGTTTTCCGTTGCGTTTCGTTGAGTTCCTAATGGGTTTTATGGTGGTTGGGAGTGGACTTTGGTATTTGGAGAACATCAGGTAGGTTTAGGTTGGTGTTGGGGTGGATCTACGTCTTTAGGGGATTTTCTTCAAATTTTCGGGGTGATCCTGTTCTTTTTTGGGGTGTTTTTGAGGTGTTTTGGGGTGTCCGTTGGGTTTCGTTGGCTTCTCGTTGTTTGTTAAGGTAAATGGGAGTGGATTGTGGCTTTTGGAGAAGATCAGGTGAGTTTAGGGTGGTTTTGGGGGGAAATTCATAGTTTTTGTTTTTTTCCTCTTCTGTTCCAGTTCTTTTTTGGGGTGTTTTTGACGTGTTTTGTGGTCTCCGTTGGGTTTGTTTGGGTTCTTGTTTGTCATTATGTTAAATAGGAGTGGATTGTGTTTTTTGGAGAACATCAGGTAGGTTTCAGGGGCATTTTGGTGTGAAATCATGGCTTTTTTTTTTTTTTTTTTTTTTTTTTTTAGGATCTCGGTTGATTTTGCTGTGGTTTTGAGGTGTTTTGGGGTCTTCATTGGGTTTCGTTGGGTTCTTGTTGGTCATGATGGTGAATGGGAGTGAAATGTGGGATTTGGAGAAGATCAGGTGAGTTTAGGGTGGTTTTGTGGGGAAATTCATGGTTTTTCTTTTCTTTATTTTTTTTTTTTTCTTCCAGACTAGTTCTTTTTTGGGGTGTTTTTGACGTGTTTTTGGGTCTCCGTTGGGTTTTGTTGGGTTTCCATTGGGATTTATGGTGGTTGGGAGTGGATTGTCCATTTAGGAGAACATCAGGTAGGTTTATGTTTTTTTTGGGGGGTTAAATCACGTTTTTTCTTCTGATCTGGTTTGCTTTTTGGGTGTTTTTGACATGTTTTGGGTTTTCCGTTGCGTTTCGTTGAGTTCCTATTGTGTTTTATGGTGGTTGGGAGTGGACTTTGGGATTTGGAGAACATGAGGTCGGTTTAGGGTGGTTTTGGGGTGGTTCTATGGTTTTGGGGGATTTTCTTCCAGTTTTGGGTGTGATCCCTTTCTTGTTTGGGGGTGTTTTTGACGTGTTTTGGGGTCTCCTTTGGGTTTTAGTTGGGTTCTTGTTGGTGATCATGGTGAAAAAGGGTAAATTGTGGGTTTTGGAGAACATCAGGTAGGTTTAGTGGGCCTTTTGGTGTGGATCTATGGCTTTTGAGGTTTTCTTTCCTTTTTTTCGGTTAATCCTGTTCTTTTTTGGGGTTTTATTGACGTGTTTTGGGGTCTCCGTTGGGTTTCATTGGTTCTCATTGGTCGTTAAGTTAAATGGGAGTGGATTGTGAGTTTTGGAGAAGATCAGGTGGGTTTAGGGTGGTTTTAGGGGGAAATTCATAGTTTGTTTTTTTTTTTTTCTTCTTTTTTCCTTTTTTTTTTCTTCTGATCCAGTTCTTTTTTGGGGTGTTTTTTAGGTGTTGTGGGGTCTCCTTTTGGTTTTGTTGGGTTTCCATTGAGTTTTCTGGTGTTTGGGAGTGGATTGTCCATTTAGGAGAACATCAGGTAGGTTTAAGGTTTTTTTGGGGGGTTTAATCAATTTTTTTCTTTTGATCGGGTTCACTTTTGGGGTGTTTTTGACGTGTTTTGTGTTTTACGTTGCGTTTCGTTGAGTTCCTAATGGGTTTTATGGTGGTTGGGAGTGGACTTTGGGATTTGGAGAACATCAGGTAGGTTTAGGGTGGTTTTGGAATTGGATCGGTGCTTTTTGGGGATTTTCTTCCAGTTTTGGGGGTGATCCCGTTCTTTTTTGGGGTGTTTTTGACTTGTTTTGGGGTCTCCGTTGGCTTTCGTTGGGTTTTCCGTGGTCATCATAGTGGAAAGTGTAAATTGTGGGTTTTGGAGAACATCAGGTTGGTTTAGGGGGACTCTTGGGGCAGATTCATGGTTTTTGGGGTTTTCTTCTGTTGTTTTGGGTTGGTCCCGTTCTTTTCTGGGAAGTTTTTGAGGTGTTTTGTGGTCTCCCTTGGGTTTTGTTGTGTTCTCTTTGGTCATCATGGTGGAAAAGTGTAAATTGTGGGTTTTGGAGAACATCAGGTGAGGTTAAGATTTTTTTGGGTGAATCTATGGTTTTGGAGGATTTCTTCTGTGTTTTTTTTTTTTTTTTTTTTAGTGTTTTCTTCTGTTTTTGGGGTGGTCTCGTTCTTTTTTTTTTTTTTTTTTTTTTTTTTTTTTTTTTTTTGACGTGTTTTGGGGTTTCCATTGAGTTTCGTTGGGTTCTAGTTGGTCATGATGGTGAATGGGAGTGAAATGTGGGATTTGGAGAAGATCAGGTGAGTTTAGGGTGGTTTTGGGGGGAAATTCATTTTTTTTTTTTTTTTTTTTTTTTCTTCACGTCTAGATCTTTTTTGGGGTGTTTTTGACGTGTTTTGGGGTTCTCCGTTGGGTTTTGTTGGGTTTCCATTGGGTTTTCTGGTGGTTTGGAGTGGATTGTCCATTTAGGAGAACATCAGGTAGGTTTAAGGTTTTTTTTGGGTTTAAATCACGTTTTTTCTTCTGATCGGGTTCGCTTTTGGGGTGTTTATGATGTGTTTTAGGTTTTCCGTTGCATTTTGTTGAGTTCCTAATGGGTTTTATGGTGGTTGGGAGTGGACTTTGGGATTTGGAGAACATCAGGTAGGTTTAGGGTGGTTTTGGGATTGGATCCGTGCTTTTTGGGGATTTTCTTCCAGTTTTGGGTGTGATCCCGTTCTTTTTTGGGGGTGTTTTTGACGTGTTTTGGGTTCTCCATTGGGTTTTAGTTGGGTTCTTGTTGGTGATCATGGTGGAAAAGGGTAAATTGTGGGTTTTGGAGAACATCAAGTAGGTTTAGGGGGACTTTTGGTGTGGATCTATGGCTTTTGGGGTTTTCTTTCGTTTTTGGTGGTGATCCTGTTCTTTTTTGGGGTGTTTTTAACTTGTTTTGGGGTCTCCGTTGGGTTTTGTTGGTTTCTCGTTGGTCGTTAAGTTAAATGGGAGTGAATTGTGGGTTTTGGAGAAGATCAGGTGAGTTTAGGGTGGTATTGGGGGAAAATTCATGGTTTTATTTATTTTTTATTTATTTATATATATTTTTTCTCTTCACATCTAGTTCTTTTTTGGGGTGTTTTTGACGTGTTGTGGGGTGTCCTTTGGGTTTTGTTGGGTTTCCATTGAGTTTTCTGGTGTTTGGGAGTGGATTGTCCGTTTAGGAGAACATCAGGTAGGTTTAAGGTTTTTTTGGGGGGTTTAATCACGTTTTTTCTTCTGATCGGGTTCACTTTTGGGGTGTTTTTGATGTGTTTTCTGTTTTCCGTTGCGTTTCGTTGAGTTCCTAATGGGTTTTATGGTGGTTGGGAGTGGACTTTGGTATTTGGAGAACATCAGGTAGGTTTAGGTTGGTGTTGGGGTGGATCTACGTCTTTAGGGGATTTTCTTCAAATTTTCGGGGTGATCCTGTTCTTTTTTGGGGTGTTTTTGAGGTGTTTTGGGGTGTCCGTTGGGTTTCGTTGGCTTCTCGTTGTTTGTTAAGGTAAATGGGAGTGGATTGTGGCTTTTGGAGAAGATCGGGTGAGTTTAGGGTGGTTTTGGGGGGAAATTCATAGTTTTTGTTTTTTTCCTCTTCTGTTCCAGTTCTTTTTTGGGGTGTTTTTGACGTGTTTTGTGGTCTCCGTTGGGTTTGTTGGGGTTCTTGTTTGTCATTATGTTAAATAGGAGTGGATTGTGTTTTTTGGAGAACATCAGGTAGGTTTAAGGGGCATTTTGGTGTGAAATCATGGCTTTTTTTTTTTTTTTTTTTTTTTTTTTTTTAGGATCTCGGTTGATTTTGCTGTGGTTTTGAGGTGTTTTGGGGTCTTCATTGGGTTTCGTTGGGTTCTTGTTGGTCATGATGGTGAATGGGAGTGAAATGTGGGATTTGGAGAAGATCAGGTGAGTTTAGGGTGGTTTTGTGGGGAAATTCATGGTTTTTCTTTTCTTTATTTTTTTTTTCTTCCAGACTAGTTCTTTTTTGGGGTGTTTTTGACGTGTTTTTGGGTCTCCGTTGGGTTTTGTTGGGTTTCCATTGGGATTTATGGTGGTTGGGAGTGGATTGTCCATTTAGGAGAACATCAGGTAGGTTTATGTTTTTTTTGGGGGGTTAAATCACGTTTTTTCTTCTGATCTGGTTTGCTTTTTGGGTGTTTTTGACATGTTTTGGGTTTTCCGTTGTGTTTTGTTGAGTTCCTATTGTGTTTTATGGTGGTTGGGAGTGGACTTTGGGATTTGGAGAACATGAGGTCGGTTTAGGGTGGTTTTGGGGTGGTTCTATGGTTTTGGGGGATTTTCTTCCAGTTTTGGGTGTGATCCCTTTCTTGTTTGGGGGTGTTTTGACGTGTTTTGGGGTCTCCTTTGGGTTTTAGTTGGGTTCTTGTTGGTGATCATGGTGAAAAAGGGTAAATTGTGGGTTTTGGAGAACATCGGGTAGGTTTAGTGGGCCTTTTGGTGTGGATCTATGGCTTTTGAGGTTTTCTTTCCTTTTTTTCGGTTAATCCTGTTCTTTTTTGGGGTTTTATTGACGTGTTTTGGGTCTCCGTTGGGTTTCGTTGGTTCTCATTGGTCGTTAAGTTAAATGGGAGTGGATTGTGAGTTTTGGAGAAGATCAGGTGGGTTTAGGGTGGTTTTAGGGGGAAATTTATAGTTTTTTTTTTTTCTTTCTTTTTTTTTTTCTTCTGATCCAGTTCTTTTTTGGGGTGTTTTTTAGGTGTTGTGGGGTCTCCTTTTGGTTTTGTTGGGTTTCCATTGAGTTTTCTGGTGTTTGGGAGTGGATTGTCCATTTAGGAGAACATCAGGTAGGTTTAAGGTTTTTTTGGGGGGTTTAATCAATTTTTTTCTTTTGATCGGGTTCACTTTTGGGGTGTTTTTGACGTGTTTTGTGTTTTACGTTGCGTTTCGTTGAGTTCCTAATGGGTTTTATGGTGGTTGGGAGTGGACTTTGGGATTTGGAGAACATCAGGTAGGTTTAGGGTGGTTTTGGAATTGGATCGGTGCTTTTTGGGGATTTTCTTCCAGTTTTGGGGGTGATCCCTTTCTTTTTTGGGGTGTTTTTGACTTGTTTTGGGGTCTCCGTTGGCTTTCGTTGGGTTTTCCGTGGTCATCATAGTGGAAAGTGTAAATTGTGGGTTTTGGAGAACATCAGGTTGGTTTAGGGGGACTTTTGGGGCAGATTCATGGTTTTTGGGGTTTTCTTCTGTTGTTTTGGGTTGGTCCCGTTCTTTTCTGGGAAGTTTTTGAGGTGTTTTGTGGTCTCCCTTGGGTTTTGTTGTGTTCTCTTTGGTCATCATGGTGGAAAAGTGTAAATTGTGGGTTTTGGAGAACATCAGGTGAGGTTAAGATTTTTTTGGGTGAATCTATGGTTTTGGAGGATTTCTTCTGTGTTTTTTTTTTTTTTTTTTTTAGTGTTTTCTTCTGTTTTTGGGGTGGTCTCGTTCTTTTTTTTTTTTTTTTTTTTTTTTTTTTTTTTTTTTTTTGACGTGTTTTGGGGTTTCCATTGAGTTTCGTTGGGTTCTAGTTGGTCATGATGGTGAATGGGAGTGAAATGTGGGATTTGGAGAAGATCAGGTGAGTTTAGGGTGGTTTTGGGGGGAAATTCATGTTTTTTTTTTTTTTTTTCTTCACGTCTAGATCTTTTTTGGGGTGTTTTTGACGTGTTTTGGGGTTCTCCGTTGGGTTTTGTTGGGTTTCCATTGGGTTTTCTGGTGGTTTGGAGTGGATTGTCCATTTAGGAGAACATCAGGTAGGTTTAAGGGTTTTTTTGGGGTTAAATCACGTTTTTTCTTCTGATCGGGTTCGCTTTTGGGGTGTTTATGATGTGTTTTAGGTTTTCCGTTGCATTTTGTTGAATTCCTAATGGGTTTTATGGTGGTTGGGAGTGGACTTTGGGATTTGGAGAACATCAGGTAGGTTTAGGGTGGTTTTGGGATTGGATCCGTGCTTTTTGGGGATTTTCTTCCAGTTTTGGGTGTGATCCCGTTCTTTTTTGGGGGTGTTTTTGACGTGTTTTGGGTTCTCCATTGGGTTTTAGTTGGGTTCTTGTTGGTGATCATGGTGGAAAAGGGTAAATTGTGGGTTTTGGAGAACATCAAGTAGGTTTAGGGGGACTTTTGGTGTGGATCTATGGCTTTTGGGGTTTTCTTTCGTTTTTGGTGGTGATCCTGTTCTTTTTTGGGGTGTTTTTAACTTGTTTTGGGGTCTCCGTTGGGTTTTGTTGGTTTCTCGTTGGTCGTTAAGTTAAATGGGAGTGAATTGTGGGTTTTGGAGAAGATCAGGTGAGTTTAGGGTGGTATTGGGGGAAAATTCATGGTTTTATTTATTTTTTATTTATTTATATATATTTTTTCTCTTCACATCTAGTTCTTTTTTGGGGTGTTTTTGACGTGTTGTGGGGTGTCCTTTGGGTTTTGTTGGGTTTCCATTGAGTTTTCTGGTGTTTGGGAGTGGATTGTCCATTTAGGAGAACATCAGGTAGGTTTAAGGTTTTTTTTGGGTGTTAAATCACGTTTTTTCTTCTGATCGGGTTCACTTTTGGGGTGTTTTTGATGTGTTTTCTGTTTTCCGTTGCGTTTCGTTGAGTTCCTAATGGGTTTTATGGTGGTTGGGAGTGGACTTTGGGATTTGGAGAACATCAGGTAGGTTTAGGTTGGTGTTGGGGTGGATCTACGTCTTTAGGGGATTTTCTTCAAATTTTCGGGGTGATCCTGTTCTTTTTTGGGGTGTTTTTGAGGTGTTTTGGGGTGTCCGTTGGGTTTCGTTGGCTTCTCGTTGTTTGTTAAGGTAAATGGGAGTGGATTGTGGCTTTTGGAGAAGATCAGGTGAGTTTAGGGTGGTTTTGGGGGGAAATTCATAGTTTTTGTTTTTTTCCTCTTCTGTTCCAGTTCTTTTTTGGGGTGTTTTTGATGTGTTTTGTGGTCTCCGTTGGGTTTGTTGGGGTTCTTGTTTGTCATTATGTTAAATAGGAGTGGATTGTGTTTTTTGGAGAACATCAGGTAGGTTTAAGGGGCATTTTGGTGTGAAATCATGGCTTTTTTTTTTTTTTTTTTTTTTTTTTTTTAGGATCTCGGTTGATTTTGCTGTGGTTTTGAGGTGTTTTGGGGTCTTCATTGGGTTTCGTTGGGTTCTTGTTGGTCATGATGGTGAATGGGAGTGAAATGTGGGATTTGGAGAAGATCAGGTGAGTTTAGGGTGGTTTTGTGGGGAAATTCATGGTTTTTCTTTTCTTTATTTTTTTTTTCTTCCAGACTAGTTCTTTTTTGGGGTGTTTTTGACGTGTTTTTGGGTCTCCGTTGGGTTTTGTTGGGTTTCCATTGGGATTTATGGTGGTTGGGAGTGGATTGTCCATTTAGGAGAACATCAGGTAGGTTTATGTTTTTTTTTGGGGGTTAAATCACGTTTTTTCTTCTGATCTGGTTTGCTTTTTGGGTGTTTTTGACATGTTTTGGGTTTTCTGTTGCGTTTTGTTGAGTTCCTATTGTGTTTTATGGTGGTTGGGAGTGGACTTTGGGATTTGGAGAACATGAGGTCGGTTTAGGGTGGTTTTGGGGTGGTTCTATGGTTTTGGGGGATTTTCTTCCAGTTTTGGGTGTGATCCCTTTCTTGTTTGGGGGTGTTTTTGACGTGTTTTGGGGTCTCCTTTGGGTTTTAGTTGGGTTCTTGTTGGTGATCATGGTGAAAAAGGGTAAATTGTGGGTTTTGGAGAACATCGGGTAGGTTTAGTGGGCCTTTTGGTGTGGATCTATGGCTTTTGAGGTTTTCTTTCCTTTTTTTCGGTTAATCCTGTTCTTTTTTGGGGTTTTATTGACGTGTTTTGGGGTCTCCGTTGGGTTTCGTTGGTTCTCATTGGTCGTTAAGTTAAATGGGAGTGGATTGTGAGTTTTGGAGAAGATCAGGTGGGTTTAGGGTGGTTTTAGGGGGAAATTCATAGTTTGTTTTTTTTTTTTTCTTCTTTTTTCCTTTTTTTTTTCTTCTGATCCAGTTCTTTTTTGGGGTGTTTTTTAGGTGTTGTGGGGTCTCCTTTTGGTTTTGTTGGGTTTCCATTGAGTTTTCTGGTGTTTGGGAGTGGATTGTCCATTTAGGAGAACATCAGGTAGGTTTAAGGTTTTTTTTGGGGGTTTAATCAATTTTTTTCTTTTGATCGGGTTCACTTTTGGGGTGTTTTTGACGTGTTTTGTGTTTTACGTTGCGTTTCGTTGAGTTCCTAATGGGTTTTATGGTGGTTGGGAGTGGACTTTGGGATTTGGAGAACATCAGGTAGGTTTAGGGTGGTTTTGGAATTGGATCGGTGCTTTTTGGGGATTTTCTTCCAGTTTTGGGGGTGATCCCTTTCTTTTTTGGGGTGTTTTTGACTTGTTTTGGGGTCTCCGTTGGCTTTCGTTGGGTTTTCCGTGGTCATCATAGTGGAAAGTGTAAATTGTGGGTTTTGGAGAACATCAGGTTGGTTTAGGGGGACTTTTGGGGCAGATTCATGGTTTTTGGGGTTTTCTTCTGTTGTTTTGGGTTGGTCCCGTTCTTTTCTGGGAAGTTTTTGAGGTGTTTTGTGGTCTCCCTTGGGTTTTGTTGTGTTCTCTTTGGTCATCATGGTGGAAAAGTGTAAATTGTGGGTTTTGGAGAACATCAGGTGAGGTTAAGATTTTTTTGGGTGAATCTATGGTTTTGGAGGATTTCTTCTGTGTTTTTTTTTTTTTTTTTTTTTAGTGTTTTCTTCTGTTTTTGGGGTGGTCCCGTTCTTTTTTTTTTTTTTTTTTTTTTTTTTTTTTTTTTGACGTGTTTTGGGGTTTCCATTGAGTTTCGTTGGGTTCTAGTTGGTCATGATGGTGAATGGGAGTGAAATGTGGGATTTGGAGAAGATCAGGTGAGTTTAGGGTGGTTTTGGGGGGAAATTCATTTTTTTTTTTTTTTTTTTTTTTTCTTCACGTCTAGATCTTTTTTGGGGTGTTTTTGACGTGTTTTGGGGTTCTCCGTTGGGTTTTGTTGGGTTTCCATTGGGTTTTCTGGTGGTTTGGAGTGGATTGTCCATTTAGGAGAACATCAGGTAGGTTTAAGGTTTTTTTTGGGTTTAAATCACGTTTTTTCTTCTGATCGGGTTCGCTTTTGGGGTGTTTATGATGTGTTTTAGGTTTTCCGTTGCATTTTGTTGAGTTCCTAATGGGTTTTATGGTGGTTGGGAGTGGACTTTGGGATTTGGAGAACATCAGGTAGGTTTAGGGTGGTTTTGGGATTGGATCCGTGCTTTTTGGGGATTTTCTTCCAGTTTTGGGTGTGATCCCGTTCTTTTTTGGGGGTGTTTTTGACGTGTTTTGGGTTCTCCATTGGGTTTTAGTTGGGTTCTTGTTGGTGATCATGGTGAAAAAGGGTAAATTGTGGGTTTTGGAGAACATCAAGTAGGTTTAGGGGGACTTTTGGTGTGGATCTATGGCTTTTGGGGTTTTCTTTCGTTTTTGGTGGTGATCCTGTTCTTTTTTGGGGTGTTTTTAACTTGTTTTGGGGTCTCCGTTGGGTTTTGTTGGTTTCTCGTTGGTCGTTAAGTTAAATGGGAGTGAATTGTGGGTTTTGGAGAAGATCAGGTGAGTTTAGGGTGGTATTGGGGGAAAATTCATGGTTTTATTTATTTTTTATTTATTTATATATATTTTTTCTCTTCACATCTAGTTCTTTTTTGGGGTGTTTTTGACGTGTTGTGGGGTGTCCTTTGGGTTTTGTTGGGTTTCCATTGAGTTTTCTGGTGTTTGGGAGTGGATTGTCCATTTAGGAGAACATCAGGTAGGTTTAAGGTTTTTTTTGGGTGTTAAATCACGTTTTTTCTTCTGATCGGGTTCACTTTTGGGGTGTTTTTGATGTGTTTTCTGTTTTCCGTTGCGTTTCGTTGAGTTCCTAATGGGTTTTATGGTGGTTGGGAGTGGACTTTGGTATTTGGAGAACATCAGGTAGGTTTAGATTGGTGTTGGGGTGGATCTACGTCTTTAGGGGATTTTCTTCAAATTTTCGGGGTGATCCTGTTCTTTTTTGGGGTGTTTTTGAGGTGTTTTGGGGTGTCCGTTGGGTTTCGTTGGCTTCTCGTTGTTTGTTAAGGTAAATGGGAGTGGATTGTGGCTTTTGGAGAAGATCAGGTGAGTTTAGGGTGGTTTTGGGGGGAAATTCATAGTTTTTGTTTTTTTTCTCTTCTGTTCCAGTTCTTTTTTGGGGTGTTTTTGACGTGTTTTGTGGTCTCCGTTGGGTTTGTTGGGGTTCTTGTTTGTCATTATGTTAAATAGGAGTGGATTGTGTTTTTTGGAGAACATCAGGTAGGTTTAAGGGGCATTTTGGTGTGAAATCATGGCTTTTTTTTTTTTTTTTTTTTTTTTTTTAGGATCTCGGTTGATTTTGCTGTGGTTTTGAGGTGTTTTGGGGTCTTCATTGGGTTTCGTTGGGTTCTTGTTGGTCATGATGGTGAATGGGAGTGAAATGTGGGATTTGGAGAAGATCAGGTGAGTTTAGGGTGGTTTTGTGGGGAAATTCATGGTTTTTCTTTTCTTTATTTTTTTTTTCTTCCAGACTAGTTCTTTTTTGGGGTGTTTTTGACGTGTTTTTGGGTCTCCGTTGGGTTTTGTTGGGTTTCCATTGGGATTTATGGTGGTTGGGAGTGGATTGTCCATTTAGGAGAACATCAGGTAGGTTTATGTTTTTTTTGGGGGGTTAAATCACGTTTTTTCTTCTGATCTGGTTTGCTTTTTGGGTGTTTTTGACATGTTTTGGGTTTTCCGTTGCGTTTTGTTGAGTTCCTATTGTGTTTTATGGTGGTTGGGAGTGGACTTTGGGATTTGGAGAACATGAGGTCGGTTTAGGGTGGTTTTGGGGTGGTTCTATGGTTTTGGGGGATTTTCTTCCAGTTTTGGGTGTGATCCCTTTCTTGTTTGGGGGTGTTTTTGACGTGTTTTGGGGTCTCCTTTGGGTTTTAGTTGGGTTCTTGTTGGTGATCATGGTGAAAAAGGGTAAATTGTGGGTTTTGGAGAACATCGGGTAGGTTTAGTGGGCCTTTTGGTGTGGATCTATGGCTTTTGAGGTTTTCTTTCCTTTTTTTCGGTTAATCCTGTTCTTTTTTGGGGTTTTATTGACGTGTTTTGGGGTCTCCGTTGGGTTTCGTTGGTTCTCATTGGTCGTTAAGTTAAATGGGAGTGGATTGTGAGTTTTGGAGAAGATCAGGTGGGTTTAGGGTGGTTTTAGGGGGAAATTCATAGTTTGTTTTTTTTTTTTTTCTTTTTTTTTTCCTTTTTTTTTTCTTCTGATCCAGTTCTTTTTTGGGGTGTTTTTTAGGTGTTGTGGGGTCTCCTTTTGGTTTTGTTGGGTTTCCATTGAGTTTTCTGGTGTTTGGGAGTGGATTGTCCATTTAGGAGAACATCAGGTAGGTTTAAGGTTTTTTTGGGGGTTTAATCAATTTTTTTCTTTTGATCGGGTTCACTTTTGGGGTGTTTTTGACGTGTTTTGTGTTTTCCGTTGCGTTTCGTTGAGTTCCTAATGGGTTTTATGGTGGTTGGGAGTGGACTTTGGGATTTGGAGAACATCAGGTAGGTTTAGGGTGGTTTTGGAATTGGATCGGTGCTTTTTGGGGATTTTCTTCCAGTTTTGGGGGTGATCCCTTTCTTTTTTGGGGTGTTTTTGACTTGTTTTGGGGTCTCCGTTGGCTTTCGTTGGGTTTTCCGTGGTCATCATAGTGGAAAGTGTAAATTGTGGGTTTTGGAGAACATCAGGTTGGTTTAGGGGGACTTTTGGGGCAGATTCATGGTTTTTGGGGTTTTCTTCTGTTGTTTTGGGTTGGTCCCGTTCTTTTCTGGGAAGTTTTTGAGGTGTTTTGTGGTCTCCCTTGGGTTTTGTTGTGTTCTCTTTGGTCATCATGGTGGAAAAGTGTAAATTGTGGGTTTTGGAGAACATCAGGTGAGGTTAAGATTTTTTTGGGTGAATCTATGGTTTTGGAGGATTTCTTCTGTGTTTTTTTTTTTTTTTTTTAGTGTTTTCTTCTGTTTTTGGGGTGGTCCCATTCTTTTTTTTTTTTTTTTTTTTTTTTTTTTTTGACGTGTTTTGGGGTTTCCATTGAGTTTCGTTGGGTTCTAGTTGGTCATGATGGTGAATGGGAGTGAAATGTGGGATTTGGAGAAGATCAGGTGAGTTTAGGGTGGTTTTGGGGGGAAATTCATGTTTTTTTTTTTTGTTTTTTTTTTCTTCATGTCTAGATCTTTTTTGGGGTGTTTTTGACGTGTTTTGGGGTTCTCCGTTGGGTTTTGTTGGGTTTCCATTGGGTTTTCTGGTGGTTTGGAGTGGATTGTCCATTTAGGAGAACATCAGGTAGGTTTAAGGGTTTTTTTGGGGTTAAATCACGTTTTTTCTTCTGATCGGGTTCGCTTTTGGGGTGTTTATGATGTGTTTTAGGTTTTCCGTTGCATTTTGTTGAGTTCCTAATGGGTTTTATGGTGGTTGGGAGTGGACTTTGGGATTTGGAGAACATCAGGTAGGTTTAGGGTGGTTTTGGGATTGGATCCGTGCTTTTTGGGGATTTTCTTCCAGTTTTGGGTGTGATCCCGTTCTTTTTTGGGGGTGTTTTTGACGTGTTTTGGGTTCTCCATTGGGTTTTAGTTGGGTTCTTGTTGGTGATCATGGTGAAAAAGGGTAAATTGTGGGTTTTGGAGAACATCAAGTAGGTTTAGGGGGACTTTTGGTGTGGATCTATGGCTTTTGGGGTTTTCTTTCGTTTTTGGTGGTGATCCTGTTCTTTTTTGGGTTGTTTTTATCTTGTTTTGGGGTCTCCGTTGGGTTTTGTTGGTTTCTCGTTGGTCGTTAAGTTAAATGGGAGTGAATTGTGGGTTTTGGAGAAGATCAGGTGAGTTTAGGGTGGTATTGGGGGAAAATTCATGGTTTTATTTATTTTTTATTTATTTATATATATTTTTTCTCTTCACATCTAGTTCTTTTTTGGGGTGTTTTTGACGTGTTGTGGGGTGTCCTTTGGGTTTTGTTGGGTTTCCATTGAGTTTTCTGGTGTTTGGGAGTGGATTGTCCATTTAGGAGAACATCAGGTAGGTTTAAGGTTTTTTTGGGGGGTTTAATCACGTTTTTTCTTCTGATCGGGTTCACTTTTGGGGTGTTTTTGATGTGTTTTCTGTTTTCCGTTGCGTTTCGTTGAGTTCCTAATGGGTTTTATGGTGGTTGGGAGTGGACTTTGGTATTTGGAGAACATCAGGTAGGTTTAGGTTGGTGTTGGGGTGGATCTACGTCTTTAGGGGATTTTCTTCAAATTTTCGGGGTGATCCTGTTCTTTTTTGGGGTGTTTTTGAGGTGTTTTGGGGTGTCCGTTGGGTTTCGTTGGCTTCTCGTTGTTTGTTAAGGTAAATGGGAGTGGATTGTGGCTTTTGGAGAAGATCAGGTGAGTTTAGGGTGGTTTTGGGGGGAAATTCATAGTTTTTGTTTTTTTCCTCTTCTGTTCCAGTTCTTTTTTGGGGTGTTTTTGACGTGTTTTGTGGTCTCCGTTGGGTTTCGTTGGGTTCTCATTTGTCCTCGTGGTGGAAAAGTGTAAATTGTGGTTTTTGTAGAAGGTCAGGTAGGTTTAGGGTGGTTTTGGGGTGGATCTATGGTATTTGGGGTTTTCTTTTGTTTTTTTTTGGGATGATCCTGTTTTTCTTGGGGATGTTTTTACGTGTTTTGGGGTCTCCGTTTAGTTTCGTTGGGTTCTCGTTGGTCATTAAGATAAATGGGATTGGATTGTGGGTTTTGGAGAAGATCAGGTGAGTTTAGGGCAGTTTTAGGATTGGATCCGTGCTTTTTGGGGATTTTCTTCCAGTTTTGGTGGTGATCCCATTCTTGTTTGGGGTGTTTTTGACGTGTTTTAGGGTCTCCGTTGGGTTTCATTGGGTTTTCCGTGGTCACCGTGGTGGAAAAGTTTAAATTGTTTGTTTTGGAGAAGATCTGATAGGTTTAGTGTGGTTTTTGGGTGGATCTATGGTTTCGGGGGATTTTCTTCCAGTTTTGGCGGTGATCCCGTTCTTGTTTGGGGTGTTTTGGGGTCTCCATTGGGTTTCTTTGGGTTTTCCGTAGTCATCATGGTGGAAAAGTGTAAATTGTGGTTTTTGGAGAAGGTCAGGTAGGTTTAGGGTGGTTTTGGCGTGGATCTATGGTATTTGGGGTTTTCTTCTGTTTTTTGGGATGATCCTGTTCTTGTTTGGAGTGTTTTTGACGTGTTTTTGGGGTCTCCGTTGGATTTCCTTGGGTTCTCGTTGGTCGTTAACGTAAATCGGAGTGGATTGTGGGATTTAGACAAGATCAGGTGAGTTTAGGGTGGTTATGGGGTTGGATCCGTGCTTTTTGTGGATTTTCTTCCAGTTTTGGTGGTGATCCCGTTTTTCTTGGGGTGTTTTTGACGTGTTTTGGGGTCTCTGTTTAGTTTCGTTGGGTTTTCCGTGGTCATCGTTGTGGAGAAGCTTAAAATGTGGGTTTTGGAGAAGATCAGGTGAGTTTAGGGTGGTTTTGGGGTGGATCTGTTGTTTTGGGGGATTTTCTTCCAGTTTTGGGGGTGATCCCGTTCTTGTTTGTGGTGTTTTGACGTGTTTTGGGATCTCCGTTGGGTTTCGTTGTGTTTTGCGTGGTCATCATGGTGGAAAAGAGTAAATTGTGTGTTTTGGAGAACATCATGTAGGTTTAGGGTGGTTTTGGCGTGGATCTATGGTATTTGGGTTTCTCTTCTGTTTTTGGGGGTTATTCTGTTCTTGTTTGGGATGTTTTTGACGTGTTTTGGGGTGTCCGTTTAGTTTCGTTGGGTTCTCGATGGTCTTTAATTTAAATGGGAGTGGATTATGGGTTTTGGAGAAGATCAGGTGAGTTTAGAGTGGTTTTGGGATTGGATCCGTGCTTTTTGGGGATTTTCTTCTTGTTTTGGGGGTGATCCCGTTCTTGTTTGGGGTGTTTTTGACGGGTTTTGGGGTCTCCGTTGGGTTTCTTTGGGTTTTCCATGGTCATCGTGGTGGAAAAGTTTAAATTGTGGGTTTTGGAGAACATCAGCTAGGTTTAGGGTAGTTTTGGGGTGGATCGATGGTTTCGGGGGATTTTCTTCCAGTTTTGGGGGTGATCCCGTTCTTGTTTGGGGTGTTTTGGGGTGTCTATTGGGTTTCTTTAGGTTGAATGTAGTCATCATGGTGGAAAAGTATAAATTGTGGTTTTTGTAGAAGGTCAGGTATGTTTAGTGTGGTTTTTGGGTGGATCTATGGTACTTGGTGTTCTCTTCTGTTTTTTTGGGATGATCCTGTTCTTTTTGGGGGAGTTTCTTACGTGTTTTGGGGTCTCCGTTGGGTTTCCTTGGGTTCTCGTTGGTCATTAAGATAAATGGGAGTGGATTGTGGGTTTTGGAGAAGATCAGGTGAGTTTAGGGCAGTTTTAGTATTGAATCCGTGCTTTTTGGGGATTTTCTTCCAGTTTTGGGGGTGATTCCGTTCTTGTTTGGGGTGTTTTTGACGGGTTTTGGGGTCTCCGTTGGGTTTCGTTGTGTTTTTCTTGGTCATCATGGTGGAAAAGAGCAAAGTGTGGGTTTTGGAGAACATCAGGTAGGTTTAGGGTGGTTTTGGGGTGGATCTATGGTATTTGTGGTTTTCTTTTGTGTTTAGAGGTTATCCGGTTCTTTTTGAGGGTGTCTTTGACGGGTTTTGGGGTCTCCGTTGGGTTTCGTTGGGTTCTCGTTGGTCATTAAGATAAATGGGAATGGATTGTGCGTTTTGGAGAAGATCAGGTGAGTTTAGGGCAGTTTTAGGATTGGATCATGCTTTTTGGGGATTTTCTTCCAGTTTTGGGGGTGATCCCGTTCTTGTTTGGGGTGTTTTTCACGGATTTTTGGATCTCCGTTGGGTTTCGTTGGGTTTTCCGTGGTCATTGTTGTGGAAAAGTGTAAATTGTGTGTTTTGGAGAACATAGGTAGGTTTAGGTTTTTTTTGGTAGGATCTATGTTATTTGGGTTTCTCTTCTGTTTTTGGGGGTGATTCTGTTTTTGTTTGCGTTGTTTTTGACTAGTTTTGGTTTCTCCGTTTAGTTCTCGATGGTCTTTAATTTAAATGGGAGTGGATTATGGGTTTTGGAGAAGATCAGGTGAGTTTAGAGTGGTTTTGGGATTGGATCCGTGCTTTTTTGGGATTTTCTTCTAGTTTTGGGGGTGATCCCGTTCTTGTTAGGTGTGTTTTTGACGTGTTTTGTGGTCTCCGTTGGGTTTCGTTGTGTTTTTCGTGGTCATCATGGTGGAAAAGAGTAAATTGTGTGTTTTGGAGAACATCAGGTAGGTTTAGGGTGGTTTTGGGGTGGATCTATGGTATTTGGGGTTTTCTTCTGTTTTTGGGGGTGATTCTTTTCTTGTTTGGGGTGTTTTTGACGTGTTTTGGTGTCTCCATTGGGTTTCGTTGGGTTCTCGATGGTCGTTAATTTAAATGGGAGCGGATTATGGGTTTTGGAGTAGCGTGGTTTTGGGATTGGATCCGTGCTTTTTGTGGATTTTCTTCTGTTTTTGCGGTGGTCCCGTTCTTGTTTGGGGTGTTTTTGACCTGTTTTTGGGTCTCCGATGGGTTTCGTTGGGTTTTCCGTGGTCATCGTGGTGGAAAATTTTAATTGTGGGTTTTGGAGAAGATCAGCTAGGTTTACGGTCGTTTAGGGGTGGATCTATGGTATTTGGGTTTCTCTTCTGTTTTTGGGGGTTATTCTGTTCTTGTTTGGGATGTTTCTGACGTGTTTTGGGGTGTCCGTTTAGTTTCGTTGGGTTCTCGATGGTCTTTAATTTAAATGGGAGTGGATTATGGGTTTTGAAGAAGATCAGGTGAGTTTAGAGTGGTTTTGGGATTGGATCCGTGCTTTTTGGGATTTTCTTCCAGTTTTGGGGGTGATCCCGTTCTTGTTTGGGGTGTTTTTATGCGTTTTGGGGTCTCCGTTGGGTTCCGTTTGGTTTTCTGTGGTCATCATGGTGGAAAAATCTCAATTGTGTGTTTTGGAGAACATCATGTAGGTTTAGGGTGGTTTTGGGGTGGATCTGTGGTTTTGGGGGATTTTCTTCCAGTTTTGGGGGTGATCCCATTCTTGTTTGGGGTGTTTTTGACGGATTTTTGGATCTCCGTTGGGTTTCGTTGGGTTTTCTGTGATCATCGTTGCGGAAAAGTTTAAATTGTGGGTTTTGGAGAACATCAGGTAGGTTTAGGGTGATTTTTGAGTGGATCTATGGTATTTGTGGATTTCTTCTGTTTTTGGGTGTCATCCTGTTCTTGTTTGGGGTGTTTTTGACGGGTTTTGGGGTCTCCGTTGGGTTTCGTTGTGTTTTCCGTGGTCATCGTGGTGGAAAAGTTTAAATTGTGGGTTTTGGAGAAGATCAGGTAGGTTTAGGGTGGTTTTGGGGTGGATCTCTGGTTTTGGGGGATTTTCTTCCAGTTTTGGGGGTGATCCCGTTCTTGTTTGGGGGTGTTTTTGACTTGTTTTTGGGTTTCTGTTGGGTTTCGTTGTGTTTTCCGTGGTCTTCATGGTGGAAAAGTGTAAATTGTGGGTTTTGGAGAACATCATGTAGGTTTTGGGTGGTTTTTCGGTGGATCTATGGTATTTGTGGATTTCTTCTGTTTTTGGTGGTGATCCCGTTCTTGTTTGGGGTGTTTTTGACGTGTTTTTTGGTCTTACAGAATCACAGAATCACAGAATTTCTAGGTTGGAAGAGACCTCAAGGTCATCGAGTCCAACCTCCAACCTAACGCTAACAGCCCTCCACTAAACCATATCCCTAAGCTCTACATCTAAACGTCTTTTGAGGACTTCCAGGGATGGTGACTCCACCATTTCCCTGGGCAGCCTGTTCCAATGTCTAACAACCCTTTCAGTGAAGAAGTTCTTCCTAACATCTAACCTAAAACTCCCCTGGCTCAACTTAAGCCCATTCCCCCTCGTCCTGTCACCAGGCACGTGGGAGAACAGGCCAACCCCCACCTCGCTACAGCCTCCCTTGAGGTACCTAAAAAGAGCGATAAGGTCACCCCTGAGCCTCCTCTTCTCCAGGCTGAACAAGCCCAGCTCCCTCAGCCGCTCCTCGTAGGACTTGTTCTCCAGGCCCCTCACCAGCTTCGTCGCCCTTCTCTGCACCCGCTCAAGCACCTCGATGTCCTTCTTGTAGCGAGGGGCCCAAAACTGAACACAGTACTCGAGGTGCGGCCTCACCAGAGCTGAGTACAGGGGGACGATCACCTCCCTAGCCCTGCTGGTCACGCTGTTCCTGGTACAAGCCAGGATGCCGTTGGCCTTCTTGGCCACCTGAGCGCACTGCTGGCTCATATTCAGCCGACTATCCACCATTACTCCCAGGTCCTTCTCTGCCTGGCAGCTCTCCAACCATTCCTCTCCCAGTCTGTAGCTCTGCTTGGGGTTATTGCGCCCCAGGTGCAGGACCCGGCACTTGGCCTTGTTGAACTTCATGCAGTTGACCTCAGCCCATCGGTGCAGCCTATCCAGATCCTCCTGCAGAGCTTTCCTACCCTCGAGCAGATCGACACACGCACCTAACTTGGTGTCATCTGCGAACTTACTGAGGGTGCACTCGATGCCCTCGTCCAGATCATCGATGAAGATATTAAAGAGGACCGGCCCCAGCACCGAGCCCTGGGGGACACCACTAGTGACTGGCCTCCAACTGGACTTGGCTCCATTCACCACGACTCTTTGGGCCCGGCTATCCAGCCAGTTTCTAACCCAGCGAAGCGTGCGCCAGTCCAAGCCAAGAGCAGCCAGTTTCTTGAGGAGAATGCTGTGGGAGACGGTGTCAAAAGCCTTGCTGAAGTCAAGGTAGACCACATCCACAGCCTTTCCCTCATCCACCCAGCGTGTCACTCTGTCATAGAAGGAGATCAGGTTCGTCAGGCATGACCTGCCTTTCATAAACCCATGCTGACTGGGCCTGATCGCCTGCTTCCCCTGCAATTGCTGCATGATGACTCTCAGGAGGATCTGCTCCATGAGCTTTCCTGGCACTGAGGTCAAACTGACAGGCCTGTAGTTTCCCGGGTCTGCCCTCCGGCCCTTCTTGTAGATGGGCGTCACGTTTGCTAGCCGCCAGTCGATTGGAACCTCCCCTGATAGCCAGGACTGTTGATAAATGATGGAAAGTGGCTTGGCCAGCTCCTCTGCCAGTTCCCTCAGTACCCTTGGGTGGATCCCATCCGGCCCTATCGACTTGTGCACATCTAAGTGCCGTAGCAGGTCACCAACCAGTTCTTCATGGATAATGAGGGCCACATCCTGCTCCCCATCGCCTTCCACCAGCTCAGGGTACTGAGTATCCAGAGAACATCCGGTATTGCCGCTAAAGACTGAGGCAAAGAAGGCATTGAGCACCTCCGCCTTTTCCTCATCTCTTGTAACTAAGTTTCCCCCCACATCCAGTAAAGGATGGAGATTCTCCTTAGTCCTCCTTTTTGTGTTGATGTATTTATAGAAACGTTTTTTGTTATCTTTAACGGCAGTAGCCAGATTGAGCTCCAGATGAGCTTTGGCCTTCCTAATTTTGTCCCTGCACAGCCTCGCTACTTCTTTAAAGTCCTCCTTAGTGGCCTGCCCACTTTTCCAAAGCTTATAAACCCTCTTTTTCCTCCTAAGATCAAGCCACAATTCTCTGTTGAGCCAGGCCGGTCTTCTTCCCCGCCAGCTCGTCTTTGGGCACGTGGGGACAGACCGTTCCTGCGCCATTAAGACTTCCCTCTTGAAGAGCGCCCAGCCTTCCTGGACCCCTCTGCCCTTCAGAACCACCTCCCAAGGGACTCCACCAACTAGTGTCCTGAGCAGCTCAAAGTCAGCCCTTCGAAAGTCCAATACAGCGGTTTTACTGGTCCCCTTCCTGGCCTCGCCAAGAATAGTGAACTCCACCATTGCGTGGTCACTCTGCCCAAGACAGCTCTCCATTGGGTTTCCTTGGGTTCTCGATGGTCTTTAATTTTAATGGGAGTGGATTATGAGTTTTGGAGAAGATGAGGTGAGTTTAGAGTGGTTTGGGGATTGGATCCGTGCTTTTTGGTGATTTTCATCTGTTTTTGCGGTGGTCCCGTTCTTGTTTGGGGTGTATTTGACGTGTTTTGTGGTCTCCGTTGGGTTTTGTTTGTTTTTCCGTGGTCATCATGGTGGAAAAGTGTAAATTGTGTGTTTTGGAGAACATCAGGTAGGTTTAGGGTGGTTTTGGGGTGGATCTATGGTACTTGGGTTTTTCTTCTGTTTTTTTTGGTATGATCCAGTTATTTTATGGGGTGTTTTTGACGTGTTTTGTGGTCTCCGTTGGGTTTCGTTGGGTTTTCCGTGGTCATAGTTGTGGAAAGTGTAAATTGTGGATTTTGGAGAACATCAGGTAGGTTTAGGCTGGTTTTTGGGTGGATCTATAGTTTTGGGGGATTTCTTCTCTTTTTGGTGGTGATCCCGTTCTTGTTTGGGGTGTTTTTAACGTGTTTTGGGGTCTCCGTTGGGTTTCGTTTAGTTCTCGTTGGTCATTAAGATAAATGGGAGTGGATTGTGGGTTTTGGAGAAGATCAGGTGAGTTTAGGGCAGTTTTAGGATTGGATTCGTGCTTTTAGGGAATTTTCTTCCAGTTTTCGTGGTGATCCCGTTCTTGTTTGGGGTGTTTTTGACGTGTTTTGGGGTCTCCGTTGGGTTTCGTTGGGTTTTGCGTGGTCATCATGGTGAAAAAGTGTAAATTGTGGGTTTTGGAGAACATCAGGTAGGTTTTGGGGTGGATCTCTGGTTTTGGGGGATTTTCTTCCAGTTTTGGGGGTGATCCCGTTCTTGTTTGGGGTGTTTTTGACGTGTTTTTTGGTCTCTGTTTGGTTTCGTTTGGTTCTCGTTGGTCATTGAGATAAATGGGAGTGGATTGTGGGTTTTGGAGAAGATCAGGTGAGTTTAGGGCAGTTTTAGGATTGGATCCGTGCTTATTGGGTATTTTCTTCCAGTTTTGTTGTTGATCCCATTCTTGTTTGGGGTGTTTTTGACGTTTTTTGGTGTCTCCGTTGGGTTTCGTTGGGTTTTGCGTTGTCATCATGATGGAAAAGAGTAAATTGTGTGTTTTGGAGAACATCAGGTAGGTTTAGGGTGTTTTTTGGGAGGATCTATGGTATTTGGGGTTTTCTTCGTTTTTTGGTGGTGATTCTGTTCTTTTATGGGGTGTTTTTGACGTGTTTTGGGGTCTCCGTTGGGTTTCGTTGGGTCTTCCGTCGTCATCATGGTGAAAAAGTGTAAATTGTGGTTTTGGAGAACATCATGTAGGTTTTGGGGTGGATCTATGGTTTTGGGGGATTTTCGTCCATTTTTGGGGGTGATCCCTTTTTTGTTTGGGGTGTTTTTGACGTGTTTTGGGGTCTCCGTTGGGTTTCGTTGGGTTCTCCTTGGTCTTTAAGGTTAATGGGAGTGGATTGTGGGTTTTGGAGAAAATCAGGTGAGTTCAGGGTGGTTTTGGTGATGGATCCGTTCTTTTTGGAGATTTTCTTCCAGTTTAGGTGGTGATCCCTTTCTTGTTTGGGGTGTTTTTGACGTGTTTTGGAATCTCCGTTGAGTTTCGTTCGGTTCTCGATGGTCGTTAATTTAAAAGGTAGTGTATTATGGGTTTTGGAGAAGATCAGGTGAGTTTAGAGTGGGTTTGGGATTGGATCCGTTCTTTTTGGGGATTTTCTTCTGTTTTTGCGGTGGTCCCGTTCGTTTTTGGGGTGTTTTTGATATGTTTTGGGGTCTCCGTTGGGTTTCGTTGGGTTTTCCGTGGTCATAGTTGTGGAAAAGTGTAAATTGTGGGTTTTGGAGAAGATCAGGTAGGTTTAGGGTGGTTTTGGGGTGGATCTCTGGTTTTGGGGGATTTTCTTCCAGTTTTGGGGGTGATCCCGTTCTTGTTTGGGGGTGTTTTTGACTTGTTTTTGGGTTTCTGTTGGGTTTCGTTGTGTTTTCCGTGGTCTTCATGGTGGAAAAGTGTAAATTGTGGGTTTTGGAGAACATCATGTAGGTTTTGGGTGGTTTTTCGGTGGATCTATGGTATTTGTGGATTTCTTCTGTTTTTGGTGGTGATCCCGTTCTTGTTTGGGGTGTTTTTGACGTGTTTTTTGGTCTCCATTGGGTTTCCTTGGGTTCTCGATGGTCTTTAATTTAAATGGGAGTGGATTATGAGTTTTGGAGAAGATGAGGTGAGTTTAGAGTGGTTTTGGGATTGGATCCGTGCTTTTTGGTGATTTTCGTCTGTTTTTGCGGTGGTCCCGTTCGTTTTTGGGGTGTTTTTGATGTGTTTTGGTTTCTCCGTTGGGTTTCGTTGGGTTTTCCGTGGTCATAGTTGTGGAAAGTGTAAATTGTGTGTTTTGGAGAACATCAGGTAGGTTTAGGCTGGTTTTTGGGTGGATCTATGGTTTTGGGGGATTTCTTCTCTTTTTGGTGGTGATTCCGTTCTTGTTTGGCGTGTTTTTAACGTGTTTTGGGGTCTCCGTTGGGTTTCGTTTAGTTCTCGTTGGTCATTAAGGTAAATGGGAGTGGATTGTGGGTTTTGGAGAAGATCAGGTGAGTTTAGGGCAGTTTTAGGATTGGATCCGTGTATTTGGGGGATTTTCTTCCAGTTTTGGGGGTGATCCCGTTCTTGTTTGGGGTGTTTTTGACGTGTTTTTGGGTCTTCGTTGTGTTTCCTTGGGTTTTCCGTTGTGATCATCGTGGAAAAATGTAAATTGTGGGTTTTGGAGAAGATCAGGTAGGTTTAGGGTGGTTTTGGGGTGGGTCTATGGTTTTGGGGGATTTTCTTCTAGTTTTGGGGGTGATCCCGTTCTTGTTTGTGTTGTTTTTGACGGGTTTTGGGGTCTCCGTTGGGTTTCGTTGGGTTTTCCGTGGTCATCGTTGCGGAAAAGTGTAAATTGTGGGTTTTGGAGAACATCAGGTAGGTTTTGGGTGGTTTTTCGGTGGATCTATGGTATTTGTGGATTTCTTCCAGTTTTGGGGGTAATCCCGTTCTTGTTTGGGGTGTTTTTGACGTGTTTTTTGGTCTCTGTTTGGTTTCGTTTGGTTCTCGTTTGTCTTTAAGATAAATGGGAGTGGATTGTGGGTTTTGGAGAAGATCAGGTTAGTTTAGGGCAGTTTTAGGATTGGATCCGTGTTTTTTGGGAATTTTCTTCCAGTTTTGGGGGTGATCCCGTTCTTGTTTGGGGTGGTTTTTTATGTGTTTTGGGGTCTCCGTTGGGTTTCCTTGGGTCTTCCGTCGTCATCATTGTGAAAAAGTGTAAATTGTGGTTTTGGAGAACATCAGGTAGGTTTAGGGTGGTTTTGGGGTGGATCTATGGTATTTGGGTTTTTCTTCTGTTTTTGCGATGGTCCCGTTCTTGTTTGGGCTGTTTTTACGTGTTTTTTGGTCTCCGTTGGGTTTCGTTGTTTTTTCCGTAGTCATCGTGGTGGAAAAGTTTACATTGTGGGTTTTGGAGAACATCAGGTAGGTTTAGGGTGGTTTGGGGGTGGATCTATGGTTTTGGGGTATTTTCTTCCAGTTTTGGTGGTGATCCCGTTCTTGTTTGGGGTGTTTCTGACGTGTTTTGGGGTCTCTGTTGGGTTTCGTTGGGTTTTCCGTGGTCATCGTGGTGAAAAAGAATAAATTGTTGGTTTTGGAGAACATCATGTAGGTTTAGTGTGTTTTTTGGTGGATCTATGATATTTGTGGATTTCTTCTGTTTTTGGGGTTGATCCCGTTCTTGTTTGGGGTGTTTTTGACATGTTTTTGGGTCTCCGTTGGGTTTCGTTTGGATTTCCGTGGTCATCGTTGCGGAAAAGTTTAAATTGTGGGTTTTGGAGAACATCAGGTAGGTTTAGCGTGTCTTTTGGGTGGATCTGTGGTATTTGGGATTTTCTTCTGTTTTGGGGGGGTCATCCTGTTCTTGTTTGGGGTTTTTTTGACGGGTTTGGGGGCTCCGTTGGGTTTCGTTGGGTTTTCCGTGGTCATCGTTGCGGAAAAGTGTAAATTGTGGGTTTTGGAGAACATCAGGTAGGTTTAGCGTGTTTTTTGGGTGAATCTATGGTATTTGTGGATATCTTCTCTTTTTGGGTGTCATCCTGTTCTTGTTTGGGGTGTTTTTGACGTGTTTTGGGGTCTCCGTTTGGTTTCGTTGGGTTTTCCGTGGTCATAGTTGTTGATAAGTGTAAATTGTGGGTTTTGGAGAACATCAGGTAGGTTTAGGGTTGTTTTGGGGTGGATCTATGATTTTGGGGGATTTTCTTCCAGTTTTGGGGATGATCCCGTTCTTGTTTGTGGTGTTTTTTTATGTGTTTTGGGGTCTCTGTTGGGTTTCGTTGGGTTTTGCGCGGTCGTCATGGTGGAAAAGTTTAAATTGTGGGTTTTGGAGAAGATCAGGTAGGTTTAGGGTGGCTTTGTGGTGGATCTATGGTATTTGGCGTTTTCTTTTGTTTTTTTGGGATGATCCTGTTCTTTTTACGGGTGTTTTTGAAGTGTTTTTTGGTCTCCGTTTGGTTTCGTTGGGTTCTCGTTGGTCATTAAGATAAATGGGAGTGGATTGTGGGTTTTGGAGAAGATCAGGTGAGTTTAGGGCAGTTTTAGGATTGGATCCGTGCTTTTTGGGAATTTACTTCCAGTTTTGGGGGTGATCCCGTTCTCGTTTGGGGTGGTTTTGACGTGTGTTTGGGTTTCCGTTGGGTTTCGTTGGGTTTTCCGTTGTCATCGTTGCGGAAAAGTTTAGATTGTGGGTTTTGCAGAACATCAGGCAGGTTTAAGGTGGTTTTGTGGTGCATCTGTGGTTTTGGTGGATTTTCTTCCAGTTTTGGGGGTGATCCCATTTTTGTTTGGGGTGTTTTTGACATGTTTTGGGGTCTCCATTGGGTTTCGTTGGGTTTTCCGTGGTCATCATGTTGGAAAAATCTAAATTGTGTGTTTTGGAGAACATCATGTGGGTTTAGCGTGTTTTTTGGGTGGATGTATGATATTTGTGGATTTCTTCTTGTTTTGGGGTTCATCCTGTTCTTGTTTGGGGTGTTTTTGACGTGTTTTGGGGTCTCCGTTGGGTTTCGTTGTGTTTTCCGTTGTCATAGTTGTGGAAAAGTGTAAATTGTCGGTTTTGGAGAACATCAGGTAGGTTTAGGGTTGTTTTGGGGTGGATCTATGATTTTGGGGGATTTTCTTCCAGTTTTGGGGGTGATCCCGTTCTTGTTTGGGGTGTTTTTGACGTGTTTTGGGTTCTCCGTTGGGTTTCATTGGGTTTTCCGTGGTCATAGTTGTGGAAAAGTGTAAATTGTGGGTTTTGGAGAACATCAGGTAGGTTTAGGGTTGTTTTGGGGTGGATCTATTATTTTGGGGGAGTGGATTGTGGGTTTTGGAGAAAATCAGGTGAGTTCAGGGTGATTTGGTGTTGGATCAGTTCTTTTTGAGGATTTTCTTCCAGTTTTGGGGGTGATCCCGTTCTTGTTTGGGGTGTTTTTGACGTGTTTTGGGGTCTCCGTTGGGTTTCGTTGGGTTTTCCGTTGTCATCGTGGTGGAAGAGACTAAATTGTGTGTTTTGGAGAACATTATGTAGGTTTAGCGTGTTTTTTGGGTGTATCTATTGGATTTGTGGATTTCTTCTCTTTATGGGGGTCATCCTGTTCTTGTTTGGGTTGTTTTTGACGGGTTTTGGGGTTTCCGTTGTGTTTTGTTGGGTTTTCCGTCATCATCATTGCGGAAAAGTGTAAATTGTTGGTTTTGCAGAAGATCAGGTAGGTTTAGGGTTGTTTTGGGGTGGATCTGTGATTTTGGGGGATTTTCTTCCAGTTTTGGGGGTGATCCCGTTTTTGTTTGGGGTGTTTTTGACGGGTTTTGCGGTCTCCGTTGGGTTTCGTTGGGTTTTGTGTGCTCATCTTGGTGGAAAAGAGTAAATTGTGGGTTTTGGAGAAGATCAGGTAGTTTTAGGGTGTTTCTTGGGTGGATCTATGGCATTTGTTTTTTTTTTTCGATTTTTGGGGGTGATTCTGTTCTTGTTTGGGGTGTTTTTGACGTGTTTTGTGGTCTCTGTTGGGTTTCCTTGGGATTTCCGTGGTCATCATGGTGAAAAAGTGTAAATTGTGGGTTTTGGAGAACATCAGGTAGGTTTTGGTGTGGATCTATGGTTTTGGGGGATTTTCTTCCATTTTTGGGCGTGATCCCGTTCTTGTTTGGGGTGTTTTTGTCGGGTTTTGGGGTTTCTGTTGGGTTTTGTTGGGTTTTCCGTTGTCGCTGTGGTGGAAAAGAGTAAATGGAAGGTTTTGGAGAACATCAGGTAGGTTTAGGGTGGTTTTGTGGTGGATCTATGGTATTTGGCTTTTTTTTCTGTTTTTTGGGATGATCCTGTTCTTTTTAGGGGTGTTTTTGAAGTGTTTTTTGGTCTCTGTTTGGTTTCGTTGGATTCTCGTTGGTCATTAAGATAAATGGGAGTGGATTGTGGGTTTTGGAGAAGATCAGGTGAGTTTAGGGCAGTTATAGGATTGGATCCTTGCTTTTTGGAGATTTTCTTCCAGTTTTGGGGGTGATCCCGTTCTTGTTTGGGGTGTTTTTGATGTGTTTTGGGGTCTCCGTTGGGTTTCGTTGGGATTTGCGCGGTCATCATGGTGGAAAAGTGTAAATTGTGGGTTTTGGAGAACATCAGGTAGGTTTAGGGTGGTTTTTGGGTGGATCTATGGTATTTGTTTTTTTTTTTTTCGTTTTTTGGGGGTGATTCTGTTCTTATTTGGGATGTTTTTGACGTGTTTTGTGGTCTCTGTTGGGTTTCCTTGGGATTTCCATGGTCATCATTGTGAAAAAGTGTAAATTGTGGGTTTTGGAGAACATCATGTAGGTTTTGGTGTGGATCTATGGTTTTGGGGGATTTTCTTCCGGTTTTGGGGGTGATCCCGTTCTTGTTTGGGGTGTTTTTGACGGGTTTTGGGGTCTCCGTTTTGTTTTCTTGGGTTTTCCGTGGTCATCATGGTGGAATAGTTTAAATTGTAGTTTTTGGATAAGATCAGGTAAGTTTAGGGTTGTTTTGGGTTGTATTTATGGTTTTGGGGGATTTTCTTCCAGTTTTGGGGGTGATCCCGTTCTTGTTTGGGGTGTTTTTGACGTGTTTTGTTGTCTCCGTTGGGTTTCGTTGGGTTTTCCGTGGTCATAGATGTGGAAAAGTGTATATTGAAGGTTTTGGAGAACATCAGGTAGGTTTAGGGTTGTTTTGGGGTGGATCTATGGTATTTGGCGTTTTCTTCTGTTTTTTTGGGATGATCCTGTTCTTTTTGGGGTTGTTTTTGAAGTGTTTTTTGGTCTCCGTTTGGTTTCGTTGGGTTCTTGTTGGTCATTAAGATAAATGGGAGTGGACTGTGGGTTTTGGAGAAGATCAGGTGAGTTTAGGGCAGTTTAAGGATTGGATCCTTGCTTTTTGGGAATTTTCTTCCAGTTTTGGGGGTGATCCCGTTCTTGTTTGGGGTGTTTTTGATGTGTTTTGGGGTCTCCGTTGGGTTTCCTTGGGTTTTCCGTGGTCATCATGGTGGAATAGTTTAAATTGTAGTTTTTGGATAAGATCAGGTATGTTTAGGGTTGTTTTGGGTTGTATTTATGGTTTTGGGGGATTTTCTTCCAGTTTTGGGGGTGATCCCGTTCTTGTTTGCGGTGTTTTTGACACGTTTTGCGGTCTCCGTTGGGTTTCGTTGGGTTTTCCGTGGTCATCGTGGTGGAAAAGTGTAAATTGTGGGTTTTGGAGAACATCAGGTAGGTTTAGGGTGTTTTGGGGGTGGATCTATGGTTTTGGGGGATTTTCTTCCAGTTTTGGGGGTGATCCCGTTCTTGTTTGGGGTGTTTTTGACGTGTTTTGGGGTCTCCGTTGGGTTTCGTTGTGTTTTCCGTGGTCATAGTTGTGGAAAAGTGTAAATTGTGGGTTTTGGAGAAGATCAGTTAGGTTTTGTTTTTTTTTGGCGTGGATCTATGATTTTGGGGGATTTTCTTCCAGTTTTGGTGGTGATCCCGTTCTTGTTTGGGGTGTTTTTGACGTGTTTTGGGGTCTCCGTTGTGTTTCGTTGGGTTTTCCGTTGTGATCATCGTGGAAAAATGTAAATTGTGGGTTTTGGAGAAGATCAGGTAGGTTTAGATTTGTTTTGGGGTGGATGTATGGTTTTGGGGGATTTTCTTCTAGTTTTGGGGGTGATCCCGTTCTTGTTTGGGGTGTTTTTGACGGGTTTTGGGGTCTCCGTTGGGTTTCGTTGTGTTTTCCGTGGTCATAGTTGTGGAAAAGTGTAAATTGTGGGTTTTGGAGAACATCAGGTAGGTTTAGCGTTGTTTTGGGGTGGACCTATGATTTTAAGGGAGTGGATTGTGGGTTTTGGAGAAAATGAGGTGAGTTCAGGGAGGTTTTGGTGTTGGATCCGTTCTTTTTGGGGATTTTCTTCCATTTTTGGGGGTGATCCCGTTCTTTTTTGGGGTGTTTTTGACGTGTTTTGTTGTCTCCGTTGGGTTTCGTTGGGTTTACCGTGGTCATAGTTGTGGAAAAGTGTAAATTGTGGGTTTTGGAGAACATTAGGTAGGTTTAGGGTGGTTTTAAGGTGGATCTATGGGTTTGGGGGATTTTCTTCCGGTTTTGGGGGTGATCCCGTTCTTGTTTGGAGTGTTTTTGACGGGTTTTGGGGTCTCCGTTGGGTTTCCTTGGGTTTTTCGTGGTCATCATGGTGGAATAGTTTAAATTGTAGTTTTTGGATAAGATCATGTAAGTTTAGGGTTGTTTTGGGGTATATTTATGGTTTTGGGGGATTTTCTTTCATTTTTGGGGGTGATCCTGTTCTTGTTTGGGGTGTTTTTGACGTGTTTTGTTGTCTCCGTTGGGTTTTGTTGGGTTTTCCGTTGTCATAGTTGTGGAAAAGTGTAAATTGAAGGTTTTGGAGAACATCAGGTAGGTTTAGGGTTGTTTTGGGGTGGATCTATGATTTTAGGGGATTTTCTTCCAGTTTTGGGGGTGATCCCGTTCTTGTTTGGGGTGTTTTTGACGTGTTTCGGGGTTTCTGTTGGGTTTTGTTGGGTTTTCCGTGGTCATCGTGGTGGAAAAGTGTAAATTGTGGGTTTTGGAGAAGATCAGGTAGGTTTAGGGTGGTTTTCCGGTGGATCTATGGTATTTGGCGTTTTCTTCTGTTTTTTGGGATGATCCTGTTCTTTTTGGGGGTGTTTTTGAAGTGTTTTTTGGTCTCCGTTTGGTTTTGTTGGGTTCTTGTTGGTCATTAAGATAAATGGGAGTGGATTGTGGGTTTTGGAGAAGATCAGGTGAGTTTAGGGCAGTTTTAGGATTGGATCCGTGTTTTTTGGGAATTTTCTTCCAGTTTTGGGGGTGATCCCGTTCTTGTTTGGGGTGTTTTTGACGCGTTTTGCGGTCTCCGTTGCGTTTCGTTGGGTTTTCCGTGGTCATCGTGGTGGAAAAGTGTAAATTGTGGGTTTTGGAGAACATCAGGTAGGTTTAGGGTGTTTTGGGGGTGGATCTATTGTTTTGGGGGATTTTCTTCCAGTTTTGGGGGTGATCCTGTTCTTGTTTGGGGTGTTTTTGACGTGTTTTGGGGTCTCCGTTGGGTTTCGTTGTGTTTTCCGTGGTCATAGTTGTGGAAAAGTGTAAATTGTGGGTTTTGGAGAACATTAGGTAGGTTTAGGGTTTTTTTGGGGTGGATCTATGATTTTGGGGGATTTTCTTCCATTTTTGGTGGTGATCCCGTTCTTGTTTGGGGTGATTTGACGTGTTTTGGGGTCTCCGTTGGGTTTCGTTGGGTTTTCCGTGGTCATAGTTGTGGAAAAGTGTAAATTGTGGGTTTTGGAGAACATTAGGTAGGTTTAGGTTGGTTTTAAGGTGTATCTGTGGTTTTGGGGGATTTTCTTCCGGTTTTGGGGGTGATCCCGTTCTTGTTTGGGGTGTTTTTGACGTGTTTTGGGGTCTCCGTTGGGTTTCCTTGAGTTTTCCGTGGTCATAGTTGTGGAAAAGTGTAAATTGAAGGTTTTGGAGAACATCAGGTAGGTTTAGGGTTGTTTTGGGGTGGATCTATGATTTTGGGGGATTTTCTTCCAGTTTTGGGGGTGATCCCGTTCTTGTTTGGGGTGTTTTTGACGTGTTTTGGGGTTTCTGTTGGGTTTTGTTGGGTTTTCCGTGGTCACTGTGGTGGAAAAGAGTAAATTGTGGGTTTTGGAGAACATCATGTAGGTTTAGCGTGTTTTTTGGGTGGATCTATGATACTTGTGGATTTCTTCTGTTTTTGGGGGTTATCCCGTTCTTTTTTGGGGTGTTTTTGACGTGTTTTTGGGTCTCCGTTGGGTTTCGTTGGCTTTTCCGTTGTGATCATCTTGGAAAAATGTAAATTGTGGGTTTTGGAGAAGATCAGGTAGGTTTAGATTTGTTTTGGGGTGGATGTATGGTTTTGGGGGATTTTCTTCTAGTTTTGGGGGTGATCCCGTTCTTGTTTGGGGTGTTTTTGACGGTTTTTAGGGTCTCCGTTGGGTTTTGTTGGGTTTTCCGTGGTCATAGTTGTGGAAAAGTGTAAATTGTGGGTTTTGGAGAACATCAGGTAGGTTTAGGGTGGTTTTGGGGTGGATCTATGATTTTAAGGGAGTGGATTGTGGGTTTTGGAGAAAATGAGTTGAGTTCAGGGTGGTTTTGGTGTTGGATCCGTTCTTTTTGGGGATTTTCTTCCATTTTTGGGGGTGATCCCGTTCTTTTTTGGGGTGTTTTTGACGTGTTTTGGGGTCTCCGTTGGGTTTCGTTGGGTTTTCCGTGGTCATAGTTGTGGAAAAGTGTAAATTGTGGGTTTTGGAGAACATTAGGTAGGTTTAGGGTGGTTTTAAGGTGGATCTATGGTTTTGGGGGATTTTCTTCCGGTTTTGGGGGTGATCCCGTTCTTGTTTGGAGTATTTTTGACGGGTTTTGGGGTCTCCGTTGGGTTTCCTTGAGTTTTCCGTGGTCATCATGGTGGAATAGTTTAAATTGTAGTTTTTGGATTAGATCAGGTAATTTTAGGGTTGTTTTGGGGTGTATTTATGGTTTTGGGGGATTTTCTTTCATTTTTGGGGGTGATCCCGTTCTTGTTTGGGGTGTTTTTGACGTGTTTTGGGTTCTCCGTTGGGTTTCATTGGGTTTTCCGTGGTCATAGTTGTGGAAAAGTGTAAATTGTGGGTTTTGGAGAACATCAGGTAGGTTTAGGGTTGTTTTGGGGTGGATCTATTATTTTGGGGGAGTGGATTGTGGGTTTTGGAGAAAATCAGGTGAGTTCAGGGTGATTTGGTGTTGGATCAGTTCTTTTTGAGGATTTTCTTCCAGTTTTGGGGGTGATCCCGTTCTTGTTTGGGGTGTTTTTGACGTGTTTTGGGGTCTCCGTTGGGTTTCGTTGGGTTTTCCGTTGTCATCGTGGTGGAAGAGACTAAATTGTGTGTTTTGGAGAACATTATGTAGGTTTAGCGTGTTTTTTGGGTGTATCTATTGGATTTGTGGATTTCTTCTCTTTTTGGGGGTCATCCTGTTCTTGTTTGGGTTGTTTTTGACGGGTTTTGGGGTTTCCGTTGTGTTTTGTTGGGTTTTCCGTCATCATCATTGCGGAAAAGTGTAAATTGTTGGTTTTGCAGAAGATCAGGTAGGTTTAGGGTTGTTTTGGGGTGGATCTGTGATTTTGGGGGATTTTCTTCCAGTTTTGGGGGTGATCCCGTTTTTGTTTGGGGTGTTTTTGACGGGTTTTGCGGTCTCCGTTGGGTTTCGTTGGGTTTTGTGTGCTCATCTTGGTGGAAAAGAGTAAATTGTGGGTTTTGGAGAAGATCAGGTAGTTTTAGGGTGTTTCTTGGGTGGATCTATGGCATTTGTTTTTTTTTTTCGATTTTTGGGGGTGATTCTGTTCTTGTTTGGGGTGTTTTTGACGTGTTTTGTGGTCTCTGTTGGGTTTCCTTGGGATTTCCGTGGTCATCATGGTGAAAAAGTGTAAATTGTGGGTTTTGGAGAACATCAGGTAGGTTTTGGTGTGGATCTATGGTTTTGGGGGATTTTCTTCCATTTTTGGGCGTGATCCCGTTCTTGTTTGGGGTGTTTTTGTCGGGTTTTGGGGTTTCTGTTGGGTTTTGTTGGGTTTTCCGTTGTCGCTGTGGTGGAAAAGAGTAAATGGAAGGTTTTGGAGAACATCAGGTAGGTTTAGGGTGGTTTTGTGGTGGATCTATGGTATTTGGCTTTTTTTTCTGTTTTTTGGGATGATCCTGTTCTTTTTAGGGGTGTTTTTGAAGTGTTTTTTGGTCTCTGTTTGGTTTCGTTGGATTCTCGTTGGTCATTAAGATAAATGGGAGTGGATTGTGGGTTTTGGAGAAGATCAGGTGAGTTTAGGGCAGTTATAGGATTGGATCCTTGCTTTTTGGAGATTTTCTTCCAGTTTTGGGGGTGATCCCGTTCTTGTTTGGGGTGTTTTTGACGGGTTTTGCGGTCTCCGTTGGGTTTCGTTGGGATTTGCGCGGTCATCATGGTGGAAAAGTGTAAATTGTGGGTTTTGGAGAACATCAGGTAGGTTTAGGGTGGTTTTTGGGTGGATCTATGGTATTTGTTTTTTTTTTTTTCGTTTTTTGGTGGTGATTCTGTTCTTGTTTGGGGTGTTTTTGACGTGTTTTGTGGTCTCTGTTGGGTTTCCTTGGGATTTCCATGGTCATCATGGTGAAAAAGTGTAAATTGTGGGTTTTGGAGAACATCATGTAGGTTTGGTGTGGATCTATGGTTTTGGGGGATTTTCTTCCGGTTTTGGGGGTGATGCCGTTCTTGTTTGGGGTGTTTTTGACGGGTTTTGGGGTCTCCGTTTTGTTTTCTTGGGTTTTCCGTGGTCATCATGGTGGAATAGTTTAAATTGTAGTTTTTGGATAAGATCAGGTAAGTTTAGGGTTGTTTTGGGGTATATTTATGGTTTTGGGGGATTTTCTTTCATTTTTGGGGGTGATCCTGTTCTTGTTTGGGGTGTTTTTGACGTGTTTTGTTGTCTCCGTTGGGTTTTGTTGGGTTTTCCGTTGTCATAGTTGTGGAAAAGTGTAAATTGTGGGTTTTGGAGAAGATCAGGTAGGTTTAGGGTGGTTTTCCGGTGGATCTATGGTATTTGGCGTTTTCTTCTGTTTTTTGGGATGATCCTGTTCTTTTTGGGGGTGTTTTTGAAGTGTTTTTTGGTCTCCGTTTGGTTTTGTTGGGTTCTTGTTGGTCATTAAGATAAATGGGAGTGGATTGTGGGTTTTGGAGAAGATCAGGTGAGTTTAGGGCAGTTTTAGGATTGGATCCGTGTTTTTTGGGAATTTTCTTCCAGTTTTGGGGGTGATCCCGTTCTTGTTTGGGGTGTTTTTGACGCGTTTTGCGGTCTCCGTTGGGTTTCGTTGGGTTTTCCGTGGTCATCGTGGTGGAAAAGTGTAAATTGTGGGTTTTGGAGAACATCAGGGAGGTTTAGGGTGTTTTGGGGGTGGATCTATTGTTTTGGGGGATTTTCTTCCAGTTTTGGGGGTGATCCTGTTCTTGTTTGGGGTGTTTTTGACGTGTTTTGGGGTCTCCGTTGGGTTTCGTTGTGTTTTCCGTGGTCATAGTTGTGGAAAAGTGTAAATTGTGGGTTTTGGAGAACATTAGGTAGGTTTAGGGTTTTTTTGGGGTGGATCTATGATTTTGGGGGATTTTCTTCCATTTTTGGTGGTGATCCCGTTCTTGTTTGGGGTGATTTGACGTGTTTTGGGGTCTCCGTTGGGTTTCGTTGGGTTTTCCGTGGTCATAGTTGTGGAAAAGTGTAAATTGTGGGTTTTGGAGAACATTAGGTAGGTTTAGGTTGGTTTTAAGGTGTATCTGTGGTTTTGGGGGATTTTCTTCCGGTTTTGGGGGTGATCCCGTTCTCTTTTGGGTTTTTTGACGTGTTTTTGGGGTCTCCGTTGGGTTTCATTGGGTTTTCCGTGGTCATAGTTGTGGAAAAGTGTAAATTGAAGGTTTTGGAGAACATCAGGTAGGTTTAGGGTTGTTTTGGGTGGATCTATGATTTTGGGGGATTTTCTTCCAGTTTTGGGGGTGATCCCGTTCTTGTTTGGGGTGTTTTTGACGTGTTTTGGGGTTTCTGTTGGGTTTTGTTGGGTTTTCCGTGGTCACTGTGGTGGAAAAGAGTAAATTGTGGGTTTTGGAGAACATCATGTAGGTTTAGCGTGTTTTTTGGGTGGATCTATGATACTTGTGGATTTCTTCTGTTTTTGGGGGTTATCCCGTTCTTTTTTGGGGTGTTTTTGACGTGTTTTTGGGTCTCCGTTGGGTTTCGTTGGCTTTTCCGTTGTGATCATCTTGGAAAAATGTAAATTGTGGGTTTTGGAGAAGATCAGGTAGGTTTAGATTTGTTTTGGGGTGGATGTATGGTTTTGGGGGATTTTCTTCTAGTTTTGGGGGTGATCCCGTTCTTGTTTGGGGTGTTTTTGACGGTTTTTAGGGTCTCCGTTGGGTTTTGTTGGTTTTCCGTGGTCATAGTTGTGGAAAAGTGTAAATTGTGGGTTTTGGAGAACATCAGGTAGGTTTAGGGTGGTTTTGGGGTGGATCTATGATTTTAAGGGAGTGGATTGTGGGTTTTGGAGAAAATGAGTTGAGTTCAGGGTGGTTTTGGTGTTGGATCCGTTCTTTTTGGGGATTTTCTTCCATTTTTGGGGGTGATCCCGTTCTTTTTTGGGGTGTTTTTGACGTGTTTTGGGGTCTCCGTTGGGTTTCGTTGGGTTTTCCGTGGTCATAGTTGTGGAAAAGTGTAAATTGTGGGTTTTGGAGAACATTAGGTAGGTTTAGGGTGGTTTTAAGGTGGATCTATGGTTTTGGGGGATTTTCTTCCGGTTTTGGGGGTGATCCCGTTCTTGTTTGGAGTGTTTTTGACGAGTTTTGGGGTCTCCGTTGGGTTTCCTTGAGTTTTCCGTGGTCATCATGGTGGAATAGTTTAAATTGTAGTTTTTGGATTAGATCAGGTAATTTTAGGGTTGTTTTGGGGTGTATTTATGGTTTTGGGGGATTTTCTTTCATTTTTGGGGGTGATCCCGTTCTTGTTTGGGGTGTTTTTGACGTGTTTTGGGTTCTCCGTTGGGTTTCATTGGGTTTTCCGTGGTCATAGTTGTGGAAAAGTGTAAATTGTGGGTTTTGGAGAACATCAGGTAGGTTTAGGGTTGTTTTGGGGTGGATCTATTATTTTGGGGGAGTGGATTGTGGGTTTTGGAGAAAATCAGGTGAGTTCAGGGTGATTTGGTGTTGGATCAGTTCTTTTTGAGGATTTTCTTCCAGTTTTGGGGGTGATCCCGTTCTTGTTTGGGGTGTTTTTGACGTGTTTTGGGGTCTCCGTTGGGTTTCGTTGGGTTTTCCGTTGTCATCGTGGTGGAAGAGACTAAATTGTGTGTTTTGGAGAACATTATGTAGGTTTAGCGTGTTTTTTGGGTGTATCTATTGGATTTGTGGATTTCTTCTCTTTTTGGGGGTCATCCTGTTCTTTTTTGGGTTGTTTTTGACGGGTTTTGGGGTTTCCGTTGTGTTTTGTTGGGTTTTCCGTCATCATCATTGCGGAAAAGTGTAAATTGTTGGTTTTGCAGAAGATCAGGTAGGTTTAGGGTTGTTTTGGGGTGGATCTGTGATTTTGGGGGATTTTCTTCCAGTTTTGGGGTGATCCCGTTTTTGTTTGGGGTGTTTTTGACGGGTTTTGCGGTCTCCGTTGGGTTTCGTTGGGTTTTGTGTGCTCATCTTGGTGGAAAAGAGTAAATTGTGGGTTTTGGAGAAGATCAGGTAGTTTTAGGGTGTTTCTTGGGTGGATCTATGGCATTTGTTTTTTTTTTTCGATTTTTGGGGGTGATTCTGTTCTTGTTTGGGGTGTTTTTGACGTGTTTTGTGGTCTCTGTTGGGTTTCCTTGGGATTTCCGTGGTCATCATGGTGAAAAAGTGTAAATTGTGGGTTTTGGAGAACATCAGGTAGGTTTTGGTGTGGATCTATGGTTTTGGGGGATTTTCTTCCATTTTTGGGCGTGATCCCGTTCTTGTTTGGGGTGTTTTTGTCGGGTTTTGGGGTTTCTGTTGGGTTTTGTTGGGTTTTCCGTTGTCGCTGTGGTGGAAAAGAGTAAATGGAAGGTTTTGGAGAACATCAGGTAGGTTTAGGGTGGTTTTGTGGTGGATCTATGGTATTTGGCTTTTTTTTCTGTTTTTTGGGATGATCCTGTTCTTTTTAGGGGTGTTTTTGAAGTGTTTTTTTGGTCTCTGTTTGGTTTCGTTGGATTCTCGTTGGTCATTAAGATAAATGGGAGTGGATTGTGGGTTTTGGAGAAGATCAGGTGAGTTTAGGGCAGTTATAGGATTGGATCCTTGCTTTTTGGAGATTTTCTTCCAGTTTTGGGGGTGATCCCGTTCTTGTTTGGGGTGTTTTGACGGGTTTTGCGGTCTCCGTTGGGTTTCGTTGGGATTTGCGCGGTCATCATGGTGGAAAAGTGTAAATTGTGGGTTTTGGAGAACATCAGGTAGGTTTAGGGTGGTTTTTGGGTGGATCTATGGTATTTGTTTTTTTTTTTTTCGTTTTTTGGTGGTGATTCTGTTCTTGTTTGGGGTGTTTTTGACGTGTTTTGTGGTCTCTGTTGGGTTTCCTTGGGATTTCCATGGTCATCATGGTGAAAAAGTGTAAATTGTGGGTTTTGGAGAACATCATGTAGGTTTTGGTGTGGATCTATGGTTTTGGGGGATTTTCTTCCGGTTTTGGGGGTGATCCCGTTCTTGTTTGGGGTGTTTTTGACGGGTTTTGGGGTCTCCGTTTTGTTTTCTTGGGTTTTCCGTGGTCATCATGGTGGAATAGTTTAAATTGTAGTTTTTGGATAAGATCAGGTAAGTTTAGGGTTGTTTTCGGTTGTATTTATGGTTTTGGGGGATTTTCTTCCAGTTTTGGGGGTGATCCCGTTCTTGTTTGGGGTGTTTTTGACGTGTTTTGTTGTCTCCGTTGGGTTTCGTTGGGTTTTCCGTGGTCATAGATGTGGAAAAGTGTATATTGAAGGTTTTGGAGAACATCAGGTAGGTTTAGGGTTGTTTTGGGGTGGATCTATGGTATTTGGCGTTTCTTCTGTTTTTTTGGGATGATCCTGTTCTTTTTGGGGTTGTTTTTGAAGTGTTTTTTGGTCTCTGTTTGGTTTCGTTGGGTTCTTGTTGGTCATTAAGATAAATGGGAGTGGATTGTGGGTTTTGGAGAAGATCAGGTGAGTTTAGGGCAGTTTAAGGATTGGATCCTTGCTTTTTGGGAATTTTCTTCCAGTTTTGGGGGTGATCCCGTTCTTGTTTGGGGTGTTTTTGATGTGTTTTGGGGTCTCCGTTGGGTTTCCTTGGGTTTTCCGTGGTCATCATGGTGGAATAGTTTAAATTGTAGTTTTGGATAAGATCAGGTATGTTTAGGGTTGTTTTGGGTTGTATTTATGGTTTTGGGGGATTTTCTTCCAGTTTTGGGGGTGATCCCGTTCTTGTTTGCGGTGTTTTTGACACGTTATGCGGTCTCCGTTGGGTTTCGTTGGGTTTACCGTGGTCATAGTTGTGGAAAAGTGTAAATTGTGGGTTTTGGAGAACATTAGGTAGGTTTAGGGTGGTTTTAAGGTGGATCTATGGGTTTGGGGGATTTTCTTCCGGTTTTGGGGGTGATCCCGTTCTTGTTTGGAGTGTTTTTGACGGGTTTTGGGGTCTTTGTTGGGTTTCCTTGGGTTTTTCGTGGTCATCATGTGGAATAGTTTAAATTGTAGTTTTTGGATAAGATCATGTAAGTTTAGGGTTGTTTTGGGGTATATTTATGGTTTTGGGGGATTTTCTTTCATTTTTGGGGGTGATCCTGTTCTTGTTTGGGGTGTTTTTGACGTGTTTTGTTGTCTCCGTTGGGTTTTGTTGGGTTTTCCGTTGTCATAGTTGTGGAAAAGTGTAAATTGAAGGTTTTGGAGAACATCAGGTAGGTTTAGGGTTGTTTTGGGGTGGATCTATGATTTTAGGGGATTTTCTTCCAGTTTTCGGGGTGATCCCGTTCTTGTTTGGGGTGTTTTTGACGTGTTTCGGGGTTTCTGTTGGGTTTTGTTGGGTTTTCCGTGGTCATCGTGGTGGAAAAGTTTAAATTGTGGGTTTTGGAGAAGATCAGGTAGGTTTAGGGTGGTTTTCCGGTGTATCTATGGTATTTGGCGTTTTCTTCTGTTTTTTGGGATGATCCTGTTCTTTTTGGGGGTGTTTTTGAAGTGTTTTTTGGTCTCCGTTTGGTTTTGTTGGGTTCTTGTTGGTCATTAAGATAAATGGGAGTGGATTGTGGGTTTTGGAGAAGATCAGGTGAGTTTAGGGCAGTTTTAGGATTGGATCCGTGTTTTTTGGGAATTTTCTTCCAGTTTTGGGGGTGATCCCAATCTTGTTTGGGGTGTCTTTGATGTGTTTTGGGTTCTCCATTGGGTTTCCTTGGGTTTTGCGCAATCATCATGGTGGAAAAGAGTAAATTGTGGGTTTTGAAGAAGATCAGGTAGGTTTTGGGGTGGATCTATGGTTTTGGGGGATTTTCTTCCATTTTTGGGGGTGATGCCGTTCTTGTTTGGGGTGTTTTTGACGGGTTTTGGGTCTCCGTTGGGTTTCGTTGGGTTTTCCGTGGTCATCATGGTGGAATAGTTTAAATTGTAGTTTTTGGATAAGATCAGGTAAGTTTAGGGTTGTTTTGGGTTGTATTTATGGTTTTGGGGGATTTTCTTCAGTTTTGGGGTGATCCCGTTCTTGTTTGGGGTGTTTTTGACGCGTTTTGCGGTCTCCGTTGGGTTTCGTTGGGTTTTCCGTGGTCATCGTGGTGGAAAAGTGTAAATTGTGGGTTTTGGAGAACATCAGGGAGGTTTAGGGTGTTTTGGGGGTGGATCTATTGTTTTGGGGGATTTTCTTCCAGTTTTGGGGGTGATCCTGTTCTTGTTTGGGGTGTTTTTGACGTGTTTTGGGGTCTCCGTTGGGTTTCGTTGTGTTTTCCGTGGTCATAGTTGTGGAAAAGTGTAAATTGTGGGTTTTGGAGAACATTAGGTAGGTTTAGGGTTTTTTTGGGGTGGATCTATGATTTTGGGGGATTTTCTTCCATTTTTGGTGGTGATCCCGTTCTTGTTTGGGGTGATTTGACGTGTTTTGGGGTCTCCGTTGGGTTTCGTTGGGTTTTCCGTGGTCATAGTTGTGGAAAAGTGTAAATTGTGGGTTTTGGAGAACATTAGGTAGGTTTAGGTTGGTTTTAAGGTGTATCTGTGGTTTTGGGGGATTTTCTTCCGGTTTTGGGGGTGATCCCGTTCTCTTTTGGGGTGTTTTTGACGTGTTTTGGGGTCTCCGTTGGGTTTCATTGGGTTTTCCGTGGTCATAGTTGTGGAAAAGTGTAAATTGAAGGTTTTGGAGAACATCAGGTAGGTTTAGGGTTGTTTTGGGGTGGATCTATGATTTTGGGGGATTTTCTTCCAGTTTTGGGGGTGATCCCGTTCTTGTTTGGGGTGTTTTTGACGTGTTTTGGGGTTTCTGTTGGGTTTTGTTGGGTTTTCCGTGGTCACTGTGGTGGAAAAGAGTAAATTGTGGGTTTTGGAGAACATCATGTAGGTTTAGCGTGTTTTTTGGGTGGATCTATGATACTTGTGGATTTCTTCTGTTTTTGGGGGTTATCCCGTTCTTTTTTGGGGTGTTTTTGACGTGTTTTTGGGTCTCCGTTGGGTTTCGTTGGCTTTTCCGTTGTGATCATCTTGGAAAAATGTAAATTGTGGGTTTTGGAGAAGATCAGGTAGGTTTAGATTTGTTTTGGGGTGGATGTATGGTTTTGGGGATTTTCTTCTAGTTTTGGGGGTGATCCCGTTCTTGTTTGGGGTGTTTTTGACGGTTTTTAGGGTCTCCGTTGGGTTTTGTTGGGTTTTCCGTGGTCATAGTTGTGGAAAAGTGTAAATTGTGGGTTTTGGAGAACATCAGGTAGGTTTAGGGTGGTTTTGGGGTGGATCTATGATTTTAAGGGAGTGGATTGTGGGTTTTGGAGAAAATGAGTTGAGTTCAGGGTGGTTTTGGTGTTGGATCCGTTCTTTTTGGGGATTTTCTTCCATTTTTGGGGGTGATCCCGTTCTTTTTTGGGGTGTTTTTGACGTGTTTTGGGGTCTCCGTTGGGTTTCGTTGGGTTTTCCGTGGTCATAGTTGTGGAAAAGTGTAAATTGTGGGTTTTGGAGAACATTAGGTAGGTTTAGGGTGGTTTTAAGGTGGATCTATGGTTTTGGGGGATTTTCTTCCGGTTTTGGGGGTGATCCCGTTCTTGTTTGGAGTGTTTTTGACGGGTTTTGGGGTCTCCGTTGGGTTTCCTTGAGTTTTCCGTGGTCATCATGGTGGAATAGTTTAAATTGTAGTTTTTGGATTAGATCAGGTAATTTTAGGGTTGTTTTGGGGTGTATTTATGGTTTTGGGGGATTTTCTTTCATTTTTGGGGGTGATCCCGTTCTTGTTTGGGGTGTTTTTGACGTGTTTTGTTGTCTCCGTTGGGTTTTGTTGGGTTTTCCGTTGTCATAGTTGTGGAAAAGTGTAAATTGAAGGTTTTGGAGAACATCAGGTAGGTTTAGGGTTGTTTTGGGGTGGATCTATGATTTTAGGGGATTTTCTTCCAGTTTTGGGGGTGATCCCGTTCTTGTTTGGGGTGTTTTTGACGTGTTTCGGGGTTTCTGTTGGGTTTTGTTGGGTTTTCCGTGGTCATCGTGGTGGAAAAGTGTAAATTGTGGGTTTTGGAGAAGATCAGGTAGGTTTAGGGTGGTTTTCCGGTGGATCTATGGTATTTGGCGTTTTCTTCTGTTTTTTGGATGATCCTGTTCTTTTTGGGGGTGTTTTTGAAGTGTTTTTTGGTCTCCGTTTGGTTTCGTTGGGTTCTTGTTGGTCATTAAGATAAATGGGAGTGGATTGTGGGTTTTGGAGAAGATCAGGTGAGTTTAGGGCAGTTTTAGGATTGGATCCGTGTTTTTTGGGAATTTTCTTCCAGTTTTGGGGGTGATCCCAATCTTGTTTGGGGTGTTTTGATGTGTTTTGGGGTCTCCGTTGGGTTTCCTTGGGTTTTCCGTGGTCATCATGGTGGAATAGTTTAATTTGTAGTTTTTGGATAAGATCAGGTATGTTTAGGGTTGTTTTGGGTTGTATTTATGGTTTTGGGGGATTTTCTTCCAGTTTTGGGGGTGATCCCGTTCTTGTTTGCGGTGTTTTTGACACGTTTTGCGGTCTCCGTTGGGTTTCGTTGGGTTTTCCGTGGTCATCGTGGTGGAAAAGTTTAAATTGTGGGTTTTGGAGAACATCAGGTAGGTTTAGGGTGTTTTGGGGGTGGATCTATGGTTTTGGGGGATTTTCTTCCAGTTTTGGTGGTGATCCCGTTCTTGTTTGGGGTGTTTTTGACGTGTTTTGGGGTCTCCGTTGGGTTTCGTTGTGTTTTCCGAGGTCATAGTTGTGGAAAAGTGTAAATTGTGGGTTTTGGAGAAGATCAGGTAGGTTTTGGGTTTTTTTGGCGTGGATCTATGATTTTGGGGATTTTTTTCTTTCCAGTTTTGGTGGTGATCCCGTTCTTGTTTGGGGTGTTTTTGACGTGTTTTGGGGTCTCCGTTGTGTTTCGTTGGGTTTTCCGTTGTAATCATCGTGGAAAAATGTAAATTGTGGGTTTTGGAGAAGATCAGGTAGGTTTAGATTTGTTTTGGGGTGGATGTATGGTTTTGGGGGATTTTCTTCTAGTTTTGGGGGTGATCCCATTCTTGTTTGGGGTGTTTTTGACGGTTTTGGGGTCTCCGTTGGGTTTCGTTGTGTTTTCCGTGGTCATAGTTGTGGAAAAGTGTAAATTGTGGGTTTTGGAGAACATCAGGTAGGTTTAGGGTTGTTTTGGGGTGGACCTATGATTTTAATGAGTGGATTGTGGGTTTTGGAGAAAATGAGGTGAGTTCAGGGTGGTTTTGGTGTTGGATCCGTTCTTTTTGGGGATTTTCTTCCATTTTTGGGGGTGATCCCGTTCTTTTTTGGGGTGTTTTTGACGTGTTTTGGGGTCTCCGTGGGGTTTCCTTGGGTTTTCCGTGGTCATAGTTGTGGAAAAGTTGTAAATTGTGGGTTTTGGAGAACATTAGGTAGGTTTAGGTTGGTTTTAAGGTGGATCTATGGGTTTGGGGGATTTTCTTCCGGTTTTGGGGTGATCCCGTTCTTGTTTGGAGTGTTTTTGACGGGTTTTGGGGTCTCCGTTGGGTTTCCTTGAGTTTTCGTGGTCATCATGGTGGAATAGTTTAAATTGTAGTTTTTGGATAAGATCAGGTAAGTTTAGGGTTGTTTTGGGGTATATTTATGGTTTTGGGGGATTTTCTTTCATTTTTGGGGGTGATCCTGTTCTTGTTTGGGGTGTTTTTGACGTGTTTTCGGGTCTCCGTTGGGTTTCATTGGGTTTTCCGTGGTCATAGTTGTGGAAAAGTGTAAATTGAAGGTTTTGGAGAACATCAGGTAGGTTTAGGGTTGTTTTGGGTTGTATTTATGGTTTTGGGGGATTTTCTTCCAGTTTTGGTGGTGATCCCGTTCTTGTTTGGGGTGTTTTTGACGCGTTTTGCGGTCTCCGTTGGGTTTCGTTGGGTTTTCCGTGGTCATCGTGGTGGAAAAGTGTAAATTGTGGGTTTTGGAGAACATCAGGTAGGTTTAGGGTTTTTTGGGGTGGATCTATGATTTTGGGGGATTTTCTTCAGTTTTGGGGGTGATCCCGTTCTTGTTTGGGGTGATTTGACGTGTTTTGGGGTCTCCGTTGGGTTTCGTTGTGTTTTCCGTGGTCATAGTTGTGGAAAAGTGTAAATTGTGGGTTTTGGAGAACATTAGGTAGGTTTAGGTTGGTTTTAAGGTGGATCTGTGGTTTTGGGGGATTTTCTTCCGGTTTTGGGGGTGATCCCGTTCTTGTTTGGGGTGTTTTTGACGTGTTTTGGGGTCTCCGTTGGGTTTCCTTGAGTTTTCCGTGGTCATAGTTGTGGAAAAGTGTAAATTGAAGGTTTTGGAGAACATCAGGTAGGTTTAGGGTTGTTTTGGGGTGGATCTATGATTTTGGGGGATTTTCTTCCAGTTTTGGGGGTGATCCCGTTCTTGTTTGGGGTGTTTTTGACGTGTTTTGGGGTTTCTGTTGGTTTTGTTGGGTTTTCCGTGGTCACTGTGGTGGAAAAGAGTAAATTGTGGGTTTTGGAGAACATCATGTAGGTTTAGCGTGTTTTTTGGGTGGATCTATGATACTTGTGGATTTCTTCTGTTTTTGGGGGTTATCCCGTTCTTTTTTGGGTGTTTTTGACGTGTTTTTGGGTCTCCGTTGGGTTTCGTTGGCTTTTCCGTTGTGATTATCTTGGAAAAATGTAAATTGTGGGTTTTGGAGAAGATCAGGTAGGTTTAGATTTGTTTTGGGGTGGATGTATGGTTTTGGGGGATTTTCTTCTAGTTTTGGGGGTGATCCCGTTCTTGTTTGGGGTGTTTTTGACGGGTTTTGGGGTCTCCGTTGGGTTTCCTTGAGTTTTCCGTGGTCATCATGGTGGAATAGTTTAAATTGTAGTTTTTGGATTAGATCAGGTAATTTTAGGGTTGTTTTGGGGTGTATTTATGGTTTTGGGGATTTTCTTTCATTTTTGGGGGTGATCGTGTTCTTGTTTGGGGTGTTTTTGACGTGTTTTCGGGTCTCCGTTGGGTTTCATTGGGTTTTCCGTGGTCATAGTTGTGGAAAAGTGTAAATTGAAGGTTTTGGAGAACATCAGGTAGGTTTAGGGTTGTTTTGGGTGGATCTATGATTTTAGGTGATTTTCTTCCAGTTTTCGGGGTGATCCCGTTCTTGTTTGGGGTGTTTTTGACGTGTTTCGGGGTTTCTGTTGGGTTTTGTTGGGTTTTCCGTGGTCATCGTGGTGGAAAAGTGTAAATTGTGGGTTTTG